>NT_177515.1:184835-220176 GCF_000188095.3 Bombus impatiens
GGCGACCATCGCTCTTCCTACTTCTTTCGAATTTCACAAGTAAAAACAAACATCAAATAGATCGAAACAGGATCGACTGCGAAGAACAAGATGGAAAGAGAATATTTTAAACGTGGTATGATGTATTACGTACCCCACAACGAACTACTGGCAACCGAATCCAACAGACGATCAACAAGCTCAACAATACCGTGTAATTCATGATTCGTATCTGATATCGGAACGATATAAGTCGGAAAGAAATGTCGGAACGACTGATTTCCAATCGAAGCTAATCACGAATGAAATAACGTGGTCTGGACGACCCGACGTTACGTTCGGAGGGCGAGAAAGAGTAACGACGATTAGCGATGTCGGTGAGCGCGAGGGCGCGACTGAACGTCTACGGTCGACGGCGATGGATCGACCGAACAAGGGGGAGATCTCTCCACCTCGAAATCTCATGTCGCCACCTTCGCTGCGAAATTTAGTCCACGCTGTACACTCGTTCGATTATATCCCTCGTTCCGTTGATAGATGACAAAACGGATCGCGTCTTTGCCTAACTTGCCTTCGATCATCGCATCGATTATCTTGTTAAACTATTTTTCGAACCCCGACGATTAAACCGTCTGTTCAAAGTCGAAAGACACACGGGTGAACGAACCTTTCGATTCTACATATATAGGCCAGGGTGTACGCATAAATGCAGATTTGATTGGCGGATATTACCATTTTGCGATCTGACCCTATGTAATTCCTCTTATCTCTAACACATCCAACCGATTCAAATGACTCGTTTCGTTCCTATTCATTCGTCGTTTACAAATTGCAAAAGAACGAAGCTTATTCACAACTACCATCGAACGAGAACCAAATACCAACAAACGAAAATGCATCGTGTTCATTCAGCTCTTTACCCCAGAACTTCGTCTGTTTGGTTGATCACCGACGAAAGTTTTCGTCCTTAATTTTATTTCTAAGCCCACTCGCAACAACGAGATTCGAGTTGTACAATCGATAGGCAGTTATAAGATCGTGCGTTCTGATTTTTGATTCGCAATCGCGTATTTTTGACACATTATCTTAACATCAACAGAAACAAAGGGAAAGAACGAGAAAGGTTTTGTAAAATATTCGCGCCAAAATACGAATAAACGTACACCTAACATATCTATTCAGCGCGCGAATCACGCGTCAAATAAGCAAGGGAAGCATTTCGTGGGTCAATACAATTCCGGCGAAGGTAGGCGAATATAGCCGAACGAATCGCCAGTAACGTTGTCTCGAGTACAGTCGCCTTTTAAAATTATTGACCATTGACTTGGCCGAACGCGAGTCGTAGTAATACTGATACATATACATGTATATATATATATATACACATATATTAGTCATCGAAAGAACGAGGTCATTCTACGAAATTTGCACAATGATCGTTAACTCAATGTCCGTCGAAATGTCGTGTTTGTCGCGTGATCAATTTTCTCATTTAACATAACCTTTTTAACGATTGTATCTTTCCCGCTGCTCGCGGATATACAGTCAGCTGATTTAGTATTGACGGAATATAAGCCGTTCTTTTTCCATAGAATAACAGGTAAATTTGATTAGATTTGCAAGAGATCTTCCTTCGGGCGTTCGTTTATTTGGAAATCTTTCAGTCGGATGAAATTTGTTCGATTTTCCACGGATGAAACGATTCCGACGAGCTGTTGGCGGTCGATGACATACACAGTACAGTCTGACCGAATTAATATTGACGCATTCTAACGCACGTTTGTTTCAGTTCTTAAATTGAAAACATTTCAAAGCCTAAATAGCGATCATTACGTGGTTTTGCTGTGTCGCATTTCAAAT
Source organism: Bombus impatiens (assembly GCF_000188095.3). Taxonomy (NCBI): domain Eukaryota; kingdom Metazoa; phylum Arthropoda; class Insecta; order Hymenoptera; family Apidae; genus Bombus; species Bombus impatiens. Next base: position 186,675 of record NT_177515.1, read on the forward strand.
ATTTCCTCAGAGAGAAGAAGTTTTTAAACAGCGATGCTTCGACGAATTTGGAATCGCGAAAGACAAAACAAGGACAAACGAATCTCGACAGACTGTACAGCTGAAGTTGTATTGACTACAGCGTTTTCTTCGAGCGACTGCATTTCGGCCAAAACGAGGTATACAACGGATATCGAGAGTGAAAATATAAAGTGTCGTCGATGATCTGCAACACTGAATGAATGATCTCAATTGGAAGAAGATAATCAAGGTAAATTTATCGAATGAAGTCGAGTTCGTTGAACGTTCCAATTGCATTCCGTCGACGCCAACATTTCGATCCATTTCTAGCACGATACCATGTCGAAGACAAGAAAGAAACAATGCTTTTTAAAATACGTTCGTAGCAGAACTTCGGTCACGAAGTACGAATGATACGATGTGGAAGTTTTCGAAATTTGAAGATCGCGCGACAAACGAAAAGGATATCGCAGGAACCTAATTAAAATTTCGGAAAACTTTCTGATCGAGCACTGCCATTGTCACGTGATCCATCCTATTCTTACGTCACTTTTCGCGTAAAATTTAAAATTTTTTGCGACACTCTTGTCGCTTGTTCTGGATGAAACGATTCGGTAACTTGAAACAAAATGGGAAAAACGAGAGGAGTGCATGAAACAACGCCGGAATTAAGAAATCGAATGGTAGGAATGTATGAAGCAGGTTTAGGCCTGCGAGAAATTGCAGCCGCCGTAAATTGTTCGGTACGTAGTTTTCAAAGACTGCATCATATTACTTTCGATGAAACATACGATATTATGCACATTGTGTTTTATCGTTTTAGCAACGTACAGTAAAGAGATGGTTAAACAGATTCGACAAAGAAGGCACGGTGGAAACTCGAGAACGATGTGGACGTAAGAGAGCAACAACAGCGGAACAAGACGAAGCAATTGTTCGACTAGCCACACAGACACCGATAACGGCAGCAAAAGCTGTACTTCCTGCTTTAGGACTTACCTGTTCTGTCGATACTATACGCGAAAGGTTACATAAAGCTGGAATTCATAATTGGAGTCCTTCGCGAAAATACATGCAAAGAATCCCACTCGGGTTAGTTTTTTCGATGTTACCTGTTACTTTTTAAACGTTAATACCCTATTCTGTTTACGCCATTCGATTCTGCCTTTCCATTCGCAGCGATACGGATGGTGTTGCTATACAACAACCTGTATGGAGACCTACTGGAACGCAATTAGGGAAAAAAAAGTCTTCCAGAGATCCTAATAAGAATGAAAAGAATGCTAGTATAGCTAAAAAGAGAAATCCACTAAGGAAAATTAGAGCCAAAGACGTTTATGTTGGAGATGGAGCACCAACGGAAAGCGTAAAGTCTTCTAACGAACAACAGGCATTTATATATCAACAACAAAGTGCTTCGCAGACGCAAGCCAATGAAATACAAGCACCGCCTCAACCTTTACACCCTCAGACAGATTTTGGCAATACTCTGAGTTTAACTCAAGAAACGCAACCTATTTATCAGCATCCTGGTCTGAGTATCTCTCAGAATTGGCCTCTAGATCTAGTACAAGGAAGTCATCATTATCCACAGGTTTGTATACACTCTGCTTGTCCTTATATAAACATTCGTTCGATATATCATTTCTTTTCCCAAACATTAGGGTCAACAAAATTCAATATCTCACGAACAAGTAGTTTCCTCTCAACAGCTCCAAGAGTTGCACGCACAACAGGAACGGCAACACCATATCCAACAAGTACAACAAACGATCACGGATCAGACTCATAATCTTGATCAACAACAAGGGCAACTTCAAGCAGAAGTTCAGCAGCAACAACAGCAGCATCGTGATCACTTACATTCTCAGTTAACTAGTCCACAAACCAGTACGAATTTAGTTTCTGATAATTCTAATACTCGTGGTTCTCAAGATAATAATCAGTCTTCTAGCATAGAATCTAATCAGGATAAAGTTTCATCGGAAGAAGGTAGCACGAGAAATCAACTACAAAAAAGGAAAAAAAAAGGCGGGAAAGCAAAAGGGACATTGGAAACCAGCGTTGAAATTCGAAATCGTATGATCGGCATGTCCGAAGCTGGTTTATCCACGTTATCTATCGCGCTTGCAATCGACAGATCGGTAAGAAGGAACATGTTCGTCTTGATGGATTCACATAATTACAATGATCTCGAGGGTAGCCCCGTATACGCAATGCTCGTTATTAAATAGGAACGTACCGTTAAAAGATGGTTAGAACGTTGGCATAAAGAAGGCAACGTACAAACTAAAGAAAGAAAGGGTCGTCGACGAATCACTACTAAAGAACAAGACGAAGCCATTGTTGCTATGGCTACTCAGCAACCGCTGACTGCAGCTAAACATGTTGCGCCTGCTCTGGGTTTAAAATGTAGCGTTGATACAATCAGGGAAAGGCTGCATAAAGCCGGTATACACAGTTGGAAGCTTGGAAAGAAACAGGGGTTAGTATGTTAATTAAGAAACCAAAAAGAGGAAAGTAAAAAAAAAAGAAGAAAAGAGAAACAAAGGAAAGATTATCCTTTAGTACACACGTCATATACATACATATATATACATATTTATCCGTATCAAGCAATGGTCAACTATTTTAGAGAAGGAAATGCTGTACATACTGTACACCTTTGGCAACCAAGTGGAAATCGACCGAATAAGCCAAAACCACCGGGCGAGAAGAAGAAAAAGTCAAGCAATAATAAGAAACGCGATCAAGCATCAAACAACACGCAGAAACGATTATCTACTAGAAAAAGAAAACCCGAAGCGGTTCCAGTGAAGATGGTTTCACCACCTGCAAACATAATGTCGGAACAAACTACTACTTTATCATTCCATAATCCTGGAACAAGTAAGATCAACATACCTTAACATAATATCATAATGTATTACTTTTGTACGTGTGATCAAAACTAATTGATAATTTTGGAAAACCACTTTTTAGTGGCAAACTATGTTTCAGGTTCTAATATAATACAACCTATTCATAATATTTCCGCTCCACCTTCTACAATTGTTCAATCTCAATCGCATCCGCCAGCAGGTCCTCCGCCAGCATCTCAATCGATACAGCCAATCAGTTCTATGATGCAACAAAGGCCTGACTGTCGATTAGCACCAGCAATTGTGACACCCGTATCGGGTCAAGGAAATACCGGAGTTGCCTATCCATCGTGTATGGTTGGAAGTAACAGTCACACAGGACACATGGAACAACCAGATCCTTTAAATTATGAACCGTACATTTGGAGTTTCTAATCATCGATTACACGAATATCATTAAATCATAAACTTCCAAATCACTTTTACAGCGTATTGTTCCAAATTTTTTAACTTTTTATCACATCTTACGTTCGATTCAAAAACTCAAATTATTACATTAGCTTTACATTTATACTATTTATGATAGTAACGTGAAGCTAATTTGTTAATCGTAAGTCGCATTCGTGGAAATATTTCAGTATTTTTACGATTGCTAAAATTTGGAATAAAAGCCTCAAATGGATATTATCGAGTAACTAACGATCTGTAAAAATTGAAATAGTAGGTAAAATTTTAATCGATTATAATTAATCTTTTAATCATCCTCATAAATATATAAGTTAATTCATTAGAAGTAATTAATTTAATTGTTAATAGATACCGAACAGAATATGAGATTTATGGAAAAAAGATTATTTTCTCTGTATTGTTTTTAAGATTGGATGTATCATTTATATGATTATAAATGCAATATCGTAAAATGATGGAAAAGCTTTTTGTACCGAATCGAAATTGTGAAACGAAGACATTTAAATGTTCACTTTTAACGCATAACGATGTAATCGACATCCATCCTTTACATGGATAATAAGTTTTGATGAAATTCATATATGAAAAAACAATGTTATTCTAAGTATAAACTTTTATAAAATATTTTCCTTAAATTTAAAGTTATTACTTATTATTAAGAATTTAGTATTAGAAATTATTACTTATCAATCATTATTATTACCAGCATCAATTCCATCGATTTAAAGAATTTTCATGTTGAATGAAACTAATTGAATCAATTTAAGTCAACGTGAAAAAAACACGTCAGTATTGTGTAAATATATTGCGCATATGATCGTAATTAAACAGATATATTGATAAAAATAAAAGAAAAGTTATACAATGTTTATTTTGCTATACAATGTATTTTATCTTTGAATCGTCATTCACAATGTGGTAATGAAATACGTGAAATAAATGACTGTAAAAGTAGAAAATTTGTATCACTATTATTATTATTATTATTATTAATGCTATTATTATTATTGGTATTGTTACTTTCGTCTTTACGCAAGTTTCAGGGATGAAAACAAATGGTCTACGATGTTTTAAACTGTATACTTTTTTTATCCTTACATGCATATTTCTTATGACTATTCAACGTGTCGCTGTAAGAATTTGTCGTGCAAAATGATGTTCTACATTACTTAATAATACGATTCATCACGTAAGTTCCCATATGTGTGAAACATTTTTTAGTACATCATCAGGATTGTTTTTATAAAACATAAAGAATCCTTGAATTTGCGCTGGGCTAACTTGTTTATTTTGCGATATTACAGTTTCTGTGAACTGTTTAGCAAGTTTATTTGCTCTGTCGTCAATATTCCTATAAAATCTCAAAAACATCTGTTCCACTTGTTTTGCGCTACACCAGCCTGAAACCAGAGAGTACCATTGATTCAGTACCATAAAAATTCGATCCATTTTTTATCGTTTAAAAATATAGTACCTATATACTCTTTTACATCTACTCTACCAGGCCTAACTAACGCAGGATCCAATCTTTCTAAGTAATTGGTTGTCATAAATAGAATTCTTGCTTCCGTAGAAGCAACGCCGTCCAAACAATTTAATAAACCACTAAATGTAACTCTATTCAAACCATCATACGCAGCTTTCACTGTAACAAAATAAGCGGAGGTTGATAATGCTTTAATGTAAAAAATTATGTACAATCTTATGAATTTGCTTCAGATTTGCCACCTACTTTCTTTGCTTTCTTCTCGGCTAGCAAATGCGGCATCAATATCTTCCAAAAGAATAATAGTTTGTTGCGGGGCTACCGCTAGTAAGTGATTTAATCTATCATCCGTTAAACCTCGCTCTGATAAGTTTAAAACACAAATGCCCAGTTCTAATTCACCAGCTAACGCAGTAATAAACGACGATTTTCCGCAACCCGGGGGGCCATATAATAAGTACCCTCGCCGATACGGAATTCCTACACCAACGGTAAACGTGTTTTGTACTTTGTGCGATGTTTCCTCGTACTATTATTTACATACCACGATCACTATACCATGCAGGATTCGTCATAAATTCACGACAATCGCTTATTATCCTTTCTGCTACCCCAATATCTAAAACGACCGAATCTAGTGGTCTTCGTTTCCTGGGATGTCCAAATTGTCTCCATTCACTTCCCATTGCGGTATACATTATCGTTTTGCCTTCATACTCCCTTAATGCCATCTGTCTGGCTACAAATAAATATTTGTTATTCAATAATATTTTAGCAATCCTGGCATAATGAGCTAGCCTCTTACCCTCTTCTAAAATATTAAAATAGATATTTTTATCTCTTCCTAAGGCTGTAAGTTGTACCGTTTCCCATGGTATACCCATTTGTATATCCAACGATTGTTGTTCTCTAGTTCGATCTACCCTTATCCAATTCCCTTCATATCTATTTATTTGAACATTAAACAAATAATTTACATTTAATCTAAATATATAATACAATTATGAAAACATTTAACTATTGTAATTTTAGCCATTATTACAATGTATCATACTTGTCATTGCAAAATGAAATATTGCAGTGATAAGTACAGTTATTTCTAACCTAATAAAATGTGTTCCAATACTTGGTATGAAATCATATCTAGTTTTTATGTGACCTGTTTCTTTTTGCTCGAAACTTGTTTCAACAGACAGATGTTGTGTTTCTTTTGCACCTTTGTGTGTAATCCATTGTAAAAGCCATTGGTAGCTTTTATCACGGCATGGAACTTCTAGAGTGATCATATAATGTCGCCTATGTTTGAAAAAAATTCAACATCATATATTATTGAATGACAGATAACATACAATTTGGATGTAAATAATACCTAAATAGTATCATTCCTGCTTGCATTCCTTTTCGTAACATCGCTGCTCCGGCACCTAACCCAAATAGACCAAAACCAGCTCCGAAATATGGATTATCGGATAAAGTTTGCACGTAATCTATTATCGTCATAATGCAATTATTTGTTTCTTTCTTAAACGCAGTAAAAGTATTAAATTGTTTTTATTACACTGCTTCATATGTACCAAGCCTTCTTATGATATCAGTATCGGTAACGTTTAACTGTTTTTCATAACATACAATATTACTTTTCATTTACATTACATTTAAAACCGTCTAACTATAAAACAAGTTCTTCTTGACCTATTCTCGTACAATTTGAATACTATACAAAATCATAAGAGAGAAGAAAAAAATATTTTTTGGTTTAGGTTGCATAAAAGAATCTAGGAAATTTATAGATTTGTTTCAGAAGCACATCGATAGTCCTAGATTAAAAGTTTGCAAGTAATACATTTTTGAAAATGATTCATTCGTTTAAAAGGAATATATTACTGATATCTGATAATATATTTTAATAAATCGTCACATCTAGTTTGTGAAATCTGTAAATGAATGCTATGAGTATAATAATCATTCATACTAATACTACGTACTACCACGTATAAACTTAAAGGTAGCTTACGTAGCCGAACTTTTTCACCAGTACGATATTTACCGCACGTGCTCTGCATGGATTGGCTATTATCGTTATCCAATTCTTCCATAATATGAGTTTCATGGTAAATTTAAAGGTATGCAAATTTTATTAAAAGAATCCTTTTCTTCCATACTACAACATCATAAAAATCTATTAATTATATTATTCTTATTTTTAATAATTTTTATTATTTACATTTTTTTTCGTTTTATTCGATAGTCTAACGTCGATATGAATAGGAAATTGTATCACTTTGATCTATCAATTATTTGAATATAATGATAGAAACATATCTTCGTAACAATGAATATTGATGTATAACAGATACGTTTAGTAGTTCGGCTATTTCATTGTATAGCAAATCAAAAGTATAACTTTTATTCTTCTCAAATTCTAAACATAATAGTATTGTCGCGGAAACATATTTTTCAACCTTATCGAACCTCTTACATTTTTACTACTACTTTTCCTACTATTAATAATCTTAATATTATTTGCAGATGCGGTTAATTATATTTTTTTATTTTTTACTACTGTGTGTGATATACATTAAAGCAGACAGAAGGGTAAATAAATATGTAACCACTCTAATAGATGCAAAATGGAAAGAAACACCCTTAGCTCTTGAAGCTGCTGAATATCTAAATGATGAAAATCCAAGTTACTTTTGGAAATTCATAGATGCTTTTGCCAATTATGATTTAAGAAATGGTAATTTTCATCTATCTTAACCTTCATTAAATTAGCAGCAATATAATTTCATGTTGTTTTCTTTTTTGTAGTTACAGAAAAAGAAAACTACGATGCTGTTATTGCTTTTGCTGAAAAATATTTATCTCAGTCAGAGGTAGCATTAATGAAATTGGGTCTGTCTTTACGAATTTATTCGGCACGAGTGGAAATGTTCACACAAATGGCAGAAAATAAAAATGTTTCCATCTTTGATTGTTATAATGTAGTAGATGTCGGTGGAGTGTTTACTTGTTCTTTAGAAGAATTAGAGGAACTAGCTAGTCAAGTAGGTGACATGTAAACATTTGATACATGTATCTATTTTAATTGATTTCATTTATGCATTTTATCACTTATTACATAGGATACTTGGTTACGTCCAGATACATATAGTGTAGATCATCGTTATCATACGTCTCAGCAATCAGAAAAGATTATTATATTGTATGGCCAGATTGGAACACCAAAATTCTCAGATTTTCATAACAAATTAAAAAGTCTTACAGAAAATAGAGGAATTAGTTATATTTTGCGACATTATTTAAAGGTATTGTAATTATACCTGGTGTAACAGTAATAACAAACTTTTAACGTCTTTTATTATGGTCTTTGCAGGATAGAATAGACAAAAATGTACGTTTATCGGGATATGGAGTAGAACTGCAAATGAAGTCTACAGAATATAAAGCAACAGATGATTCGGATATCAAAGATAATGCAGGAAAAGACTCAGAGACCACTAATGATAGCACAGAAGAAATAGATGGAATTAATTTTGTAACATTAAAGTAAGGTGGTTATATCTTAATATGCATATAAATTTGATTTTCACGTTAGTATTAATTTTGAAGTATATATACGTTTTCAATTTTTCATTTATTCCGTTTTACCTACTTTTTCGTTCATTTTCTATTATTATAATTTGGCTTGATCATTTTAGAAACTTGTACCCTGATAAGCAATTAGAGCTGGATAAGTTACAAACTCATTTACTTGAAACTAGTCATGAAATTGGTGCTCTAAAAGTGTGGCAGTTTCAAGAATTAAGTCATCAAGCAGCTGAAAGGATAATGAATTCTCCCACAAACGAAGCCATTAATGTTTTGACGGATATTTCGCAAAATTTTCCAATGCAAGTAAATATCTTTTTACAATACATATTATTGATCCTGTTGCGAGCATTTTACGCTTTTATTTTATGTTGTTTAGTATTTCCTGTTAATGATGATATCCTAATTTATTTGAAGGCAAAATCTCTAATTAGAACAAAAGTGAATAATGAAATGAAGAAAGAAATGAAACTCAATCAAGCAATGTTTTCTACAAGTTTAAATATACAACCCACAGATACTGCACTTTTTATTAATGGTTTATTTTTTGATCTAGAAGCAGTAGATGTGCTTAGTCTTTTAGAATCATTAAGAAGCGAATTAAGAGTAATGGAATCTCTTCGTAAAATCGGTACGACACATGTTGTATTGTTAGGAATAACTCGTTAAGTGCAAAATGAACTATAACATTATTGTACATCTCATTTATAGGATTTAATAACAAGGAGATGAGTACATTGCTGACTTTGGATTTGTCCACTAACATGGATAAACAAGAATTCGCAATGGATATAAGAGATTCGGCAATAATTTGGGTAAACGATATCGAACAGGATTCAGCTTACGGAAGATGGTCGTCGTCGTTAACAGAATTATTAAGACCAACTTTTCCTGGCATGCTTAGAAATATTAGAAGAAATTTGTACAATTTGGTTTGTAAACGTTGATGATCTAGAATAATTACAATGTAATGTTAGACAGTTGTAAAGATACAAATCTATCTAAAAATTGTATATTTCAATAGGTATTAATTATCGACCCTTTAAGCGGAGAATCCACCCCTTTGATAACTTTAGCACAATCTTTATATCTACATTCCGCACCATTAAGAGTAGGTTTTGTTTTCGTAACGAATCACGATACTTCTATAACTGGATTGACTGATGCTAGTGTTGCCGTTAATAATGCATATCATTACTTTGCGGAAACTAAAGGATCGGAACATGCTTTGCAATTTCTGATAAATGTAAGGCCTTACAGTATTCGTTCATTTGTTGTGTAGTTTCATTAATCATATATATGAAATGAACGATATTTGTAATTCATGATGTATAATTTTAGTTAGGAAATTATATTGGTTCAGAAGGTCCAGACGTAGAAGATGTAAAGAAAGCAATAAAAGTGCAAGATTCGTCTGCTAACGTAAATTATATCCTCGGTGAAGAATCTGAATATGACGTAGGACGTCACTTAGCTAATGATTTCGTAAAACGATCTGGTTTTAAAAAATTTCCGCAAGCTTTGCTAAATGGTGTACCTTTGTCAGCCGAACAATTGAACGCCAACTCATTCGAAGAAGCTGTTCTATCTACGATCATGTCACAAACGCCTGCATTACAAAAAGCAGTGTATCGAGGAGAAATAACCGAAGGAGATGATGTAGTCGATTATATTATGAATCAGCCAAATGTTATGCCTCGGTATGAGATTTTATTTAAAAATTCACGAATATGATCCTTGCGATTTCAGTTCGTTTATTATCTTTATTCACTTGTTATAGCTTGAACGAGCGAATATTGAAACCGGAGAAACACACATGGTTAAACTTAATCGGCACTATACCTAACGATAAAGATTATAGTAAATGGAGTCCTCAAGATTTATCAACATGGTTGATGGATAGAATGCGTTATTTATACGTAACACGACGCACAAGTGTACACCATTTATATACCTTTTGGGTTGTAGCAAATTTAAATGATGCAGAAGGGAGACAATTATTACGCGAGGCGCTTGAATACATAGTAAGTGATTTCTCGCGCTTGTTTATGCACAGAGTTGTACAATAAAGTAACTAAGTAAATTATTTCCATTAATATTTAAATATAATTGTGCGGTGATTATGATTCAGGATTCGAATGCAGATGTCAGAATTAGTGTAATCGTTAATCCGTTCGACGGTACTAATGATGATAATACAATTGATATTAATCAAATAGTTCTAGCTACGTTACATAGCCTGCCAGCAGATAAGGCTATACGTTTTATTCGTAACATAATTAAAGAAGATGTTGCTAACGGCAAAATTGACATAGAGGTAATTATTTTTTTTTTTTTACGAAAAAATTTGGCCATGCTAATAAATATTTAACAAATTATCGTAAAATTAGGAAGAGGCTATAAAAGAACAGTTGAAAAACCAAGCTGATGAATTGTTTGTACATCGCCAGTACGTGAAAACGGTACTAAACCTGCAACAGGGAGTTAGAGCGATCGTGTGTAATGGAAGATTAATTGGTCCTTTAGATGAGGGCGAAGAATTTACAAGCGAAGATTTTTCGCTTTTGGAAAGATTCAGTCAAAGTACTTATGATGATAAATTGTTCAAAATATTAATAAAGGGACAATTGTTGGAAAATGATGAGTATGGTACGGAAGTTAGTCTATGATAACGTATACATATGATGTACAGCTGTGGTATCTATGTTATTTGAATGATATAATGTTGTAATGATCTTTTGTGCAGAAAAAAACGAAGTCACCGATGATATGATAATGAAAATTACATCCTTATTAGCATCGCACCCTCAAACGCGGAGCCGATTTCACGTTCCATTTCACGGTGATGAATATAGGTGAGTGTGAAAATGGTAAAAAAATAATTTTTATGAGCGAGTTTAAACAATTAAACGATTCCTAACATTCTGATTGTATATCTAGCGCCATAAAGGTTCCAGCAACAAATTCGGACGAAGTGGCATTTACCTTGATTGCTATCGTTGATCCAGTATCTCGCGGTGCACAAAAATTGGGTCCGATTTTAAAAACGCTTCGACAATCTTTAAACTGTAACGTTAAAGTGTTTTTAAACTGTTTGGACAAAAATAGCGATATGCCGTTGAAAAGGTATATTATATACTGTTCTTTTAATTTCATACGAAATTATGTTACTACATTGAGCTGTTCCTTTTATATTTATGCATTTTATTTATATTACTTCAGCTTTTATCGTTTCGTGTTCGAACCTCAGTTACAATTCTCCCCCGACGGACGTGTTAATGGGGCTATGGCAAAATTTACAAAATTGCCAACTTCATCTCTTTTGACACAGTATATTCACGCACCAGAAAATTGGTTAGTGGAAGTAGTTAGGAGCGTGTACGATTTAGACAATATTAAATTGGACAATGTAGCGATTGGAGTGCACAGGTAAGTGTATCACGTTGGAAGAAACTATAGATCACAATTAAAATGTGTTTGTTGTATACCCACAATTCTTTGTTACAGTGAATTTGAATTAGAGCATTTACTTCTTGAAGGTCATTGTTTCGAAGCAGTAATCGGAAATCCACCTCGCGGATTACAAATCACATTGGGAACGGAAAAGCAACCACTTATGGTGGACACTATAGTAATGGCGAACTTAGGATATTTTCAGCTTAAAGCAAACCCAGGGGAATGGATATTGCGTTTGCGGCAAGGACGGTCGGCAGAAATCTATGATTTTACTACTATTGGCGGTCAAGATGTTTTACAAAACGGCAATGACGTAAAGGTTGTTATAAGTTCCCTCAGAAGTCACGTGTTGAAAGTCAAAGTATCGAAAAAGCCGGACAAGGTGGGAATGGATCTTTTATCGGAAGACGATAAAGGTTCTGGCTTATGGAACTCTATTTCTAGGTAAATAAAACTTGCACTGTTCGCTTTTGTATAGGTGTATGTCGACTACGCCTTTTTAGAATAGTTTTAAATTCGCGTTGGCACTAAGTATATATAAAGATATGAAATATTTTTAGCACATCGTGTTAGGCGATCCTCTAACTTTAATTTCTGTTTATTTTCTCTCTCTTTTTAGCTTTTCCAAATTTTGGTAAGCTTTCAACAACTATTTAAACATTATCGCATATAACGTATATTGCTCGTAATGTATAGAGATACATAATTATTTTACCAATTGTTTCGCATCTTAAACGTGCGTTATACATTTGAATACAACACTTGTACGGTTATTCAATCACGTTACATACCTTACTGAAATTCAACAAAAAAAAAGAAACAGTTGAATTTCTTTCATTTCCTAATTTTATCGCTCTCTTCGAAATTAGGACATTTACGACAGCAGACGATAGTGACGATGAGGATGAAAAATTAAATATCTTCTCTTTAGCCTCTGGACACTTGTATGAAAGATTTCTGAAAATTATGATGTTAAGCGTTATAAAGCATACTAAAAGTCCCGTCAAATTCTGGTTTCTGAAGAATTATCTATCACCAACGTTAAAAGTAAGCGATTACGTTTATGAAGTGGAATTAATAAATAAATTAAACGACATATTTCAACAAATCTTCCTTCATTTTAGGATTTTTTACCACATATGGCAAAGGAATATGGTTTTGAATATGAATTGGTACAATACAAATGGCCTCGCTGGCTCCATCAACAAACTGAAAAGCAAAGAACCATATGGGGTTACAAAATACTATTTTTGGATGTGCTGTTTCCTTTAAACGTTAAAAAGATAATATTCGTTGATGCTGATCAGGTATAATAATTACGTACAAGCAATTACTGTAAATCATTAATATTTTCGTTATCTTTGCTTTTACTACTGTTACTTCTGTACGATCGTAATAACATTGTATTATGTTAGGTTGTAAGGGCAGATTTAAAAGAATTGGCGACCATGGACCTCGGCGGCGCGCCATATGCATACACTCCATTTTGTGACAGCAGGAAAGAAATGGACGGATTTCGATTTTGGAAACAAGGTTATTGGCGAAATCATTTACAGGGGCGTGCTTATCACATCAGTGCTCTGTACGTGGTAGATTTGAAGCGATTCCGACGTATTGCAGCCGGAGACAGATTAAGGGGACAGTATCAAGCATTGAGCCAAGATCCTAATAGTTTGTCTAATTTGGACCAAGTCCGTACGATACTAACAGTAATACCGGAATGATTTGATTAAATAATATATAACGATTACAAATGAGCGCGTCGTTTTAGGATCTCCCCAATAACATGATTCATCAAGTGGGTATTAAATCACTGCCGCAGGAGTGGTTATGGTGTGAGACTTGGTGCGACGACGCATCCAAGAAATATGCCAAAACTATAGACTTGGTAAATAAAGTTTATATCATAGATTCGTTACATTTAGTTGATAATACATTTCTAACGTAAACTTAAACATATTGTTCGATCTTTGCATCACATAGTGTAATAATCCAATGACTAAGGAAGCTAAATTACAAGCTGCCGTACGTATATTACCGGAATGGATAGGTTACGATGAAGAAGTAAAAGCCTTACAGATGAAGCTGGAGAATGAGAATAGACAAACGGAGAAGGAGGAAAATGGTATTGATTAAACGCATCGATTAAACAACGATAGCCAATACTTTACCAATGCTTCTCGCAACATTATACATATCAATAGTATTATATATATCAATCTTGTTATAAATTCCTCTTGTCCTCTTTTATTTTAGAAACATTCGAAGATGTGGAAGATTTTACCAAACACGAAGAATTATAAGCAGAAATGGCATGAATTGTACGGAAATCGATCAAGAAAAGGGAAGAGTTTTGCGAATAACTTTCCAGAACTAGTTAAATTTCGTTTTCAATATATGCAAGCACATTGTTGCAGTGACGCGTGATTTTTTTTAATGCCGAGGATGTAAGAAGAATACGATACATTTACACGCGAATATCGAACGCTGCAGGGTGAAATAGATTACTGCAACTGATTCTATGAAATTCAGCGAAACATTCAGCCATTTGAAAATGGATCGTTGTTATCGTAATATCGTAGTAGTTAACTGTAGCCGGACAACTATGACCGTGCCGTTAACACGATTGTGATTTTGTATTGTCTACTTTATAGTTGTAAAAAATAAACTTGTAACGTTTGTAAGGAATCTTTTATAAATACACGTTCCTTCGTCGAATGAGAATGCTTTCTCTTGCACATAGAATAAGAAAACGTTTGACCTTATACGAAATTTTTCGCAATATTTGTCCATGTATATCAAAATTGTCACTCTGAAAAAAAAGATGAATCGATTAATTTATAAAGTAAAAACATTTCCGAAAGAATACATCTTATTTGGCTAGTAATGACATCTTTCGTCGATAGAAAAACATACAACTGCGATAGATCGAGCGCGGTGAGCGGTCGAGACAAGTTTTCCGACATGTATAGCGGTTAATGTCTTCTTGTTTACATTATTCGTATTATTTGGTGAAATCGAAAGGAAGAAAGACTTGTATTTCTTAAGAGAAAGAACCTGCCTTTTGTCACAAGAATGGATAAAGCTATTCGAAGCAATCATATATCGTACGTAATTTCATTTTGTCTTTTAATGTTTATAAGAATTTGAGGCTTATAAGTATGTACATTTCTGTAACTATAAATTGTTTACAATGAAAATATACATAAGAGGCGATCAATCGATGAAACGATAACTTAACCAGTAACGTATCGGGTTAATTTACGTTCATTAACGACACGATTGTTTTCATATAAATTTTTAACGCAGAGGTTCAATTCATCTTTTTCATTTTCCTTATTTTTAATAATATGTTTTAATAATATGTTCGCATTCCAAAAGCTTGTTCTTAGTTTTCCGTAGTTCCTTCTTCGAAGTTCATTCGATAAAATCCTGGTATAATGGTTTTTGAAACGAATCTTTCGCACTTCTTCTAATGACGATTTACTTTTATTTTCGAATTCATCTTGCTTACGACAAAAGTTGAAAGGTGAATGAAAAAGAGGAGAGAAAGAAAAGATCCTGTAAGCACACATGTACACACAGGTACATTATCGTTTTTTGAAGTTATATCATCGAACATACGTTTACCTCGAAGAGATTTTCTTTGCAAAAAGTAAGTAATTACAATGTGATTAAATACAACAAGAAATACAGCACAACATTTTCGCGTTACAAACTGGAATCGAATTAATCGCTGAAAAAAAGACTGTACACTTGTCAAGAATACGGCTGACTCTGTTGAAGCGCAAGTTTTGTTTATTCAAATTTAAGTAAAAGTGGTTTTGTATTTAAAAAATAATTGGCTAAATATGAGTTTCAAAAAATTGGATTTTTTCTATACACTTGACTCGTAAAACGATCGTTAGTTCTCAAACATCAGAAGGAAAGTCACAATTTAAATGAATTGCGAATACGAATTTCTCGACCCGCGGCTACAGACTATTTTATCATGAACTTTTTACGCGCGTTTCCCAATAGATTCGTTTCTATAATCGAAATCGAGTACGAGAAATCAAATGGAGCGAAATCTTCTAGGCAAGGAAAAAGGAAGAGAGAATAAAGACAGAAAGACGGAATACGATCGATCGATCGAACAAAGTTCCAATCGCGATAGTTCGAGTCCATCCGTCTCACCGAACAATCGATAGATCGGATCGATGAATAATAGAAATTTCGGAGAACCAGGATAGTTTGTTAAAATGATAATTGTAACCAACGCTACGTCAGGAAATAACAGAAACAGGAAAGCGCGATACATCGAGGCACGAGGCTATCGTGCGCAAAGCGCAACAAAGATAGAATGAACGGCGAATAGATAGGAAGTTTGAAAGGCAGAAACAGATAGAGGAAGCGAAAAGTGGGGGAACCGATGAGCCAAGAAGGGGTGAAAGAGGAGGAAGGAAATCGGTAGAGAGCGATCTTGAAGCAGAAAGTGGGGGAGGGAATGGAGAAGGATAGCGTGGAAAAGAGCAAGAGGAAAAGAGAGGAAGAGCCGAGGAGAAACTGATCGAGAGTTAAGCTATCTGGTAAAACAAACGGACGAGGCTGGACAGTGGGTTTTCTACTAAAAGACGGGATGAAGTGGCAAACGGTTTGCGTTGTTCATACAACTAGTGACGCGCGCACGGGCTATTCACGTATCTCTGATCGGCCGAGGACTTAATACAATTGTCGACTTTCGGTTGTATGTTCGCGTCGCGTCCGTTTTTCGTTGCCCCGGGTCGGCTCACCTGGCCTCGCTACGCCACGAGTCGCATCGCTTCGTATCGCTCCCATCGGTTCGGTTTGACCACCGCGCCGCGCCGCGCCGCGTCGCGACGTCGCGTCTTCGTTTTCTCTCCCTTTTGCTTTTCTTTAACATATTTTTGATCGATCTACCGAACGGTGAATTGATTTGGTTATTCATTGCACGTCACGATCAGCGCTGCTGTCTACCGCACGCTCGCACGCACACGCATACACACACATACACGCAGTCCTCCGCAGCACGAGGATCATGGACGAGGAAAGGATCAAGCTGTGAGTTCGAACATCCCTTTCGAATTCGATCGGATCGATTCGGATCGGGTCGGATCGAATCGCCTCTCCCACCTCTTCCCACCTAGTAAATTCACCGCGTCGCATCACGTCGTCGCGCAGCGTACCGCGCGCTATCATTACACGTTCGTTCTTACAAAGATCGTCACGGTATCCTGGCGAATGATTTTTACCAAAAATACATCTTTCATTAAAGAAATGGAACAACGATATTATTAATTATTTAGTTTCTCTGTTACATAGGAGAAACATTCGACCTCTCTGCTTACGCTAAATTCTTCTATCAAAATTCTACGACTTCCGAGCACTTATTCCGTTTACTTTCGAGCAATTATTTGTTTTTTTAAATCACTTTTTCTCTTACATCATTTCTACATGCTCAACTCACCATAACTTCGATACCGATAAAATCAAACTCGAAGGCGCGTCCGTGTCTTGACAGCCATGCCGTATGTTATACTATAAAGCAGGAAGTGAATTTCGTTCATCTATCTATCGCAAAGGAGAAGAAAAAATATTTGGGTACTTCACACGGTATTTGAACGTGACAGAGATGCGACTGTACGTTTGCTATTTATGCGCAGTCGGTCATGATCACCTGACGTTTAGCTACATTTGCAGTAAATCTCGTTGTAAGTTGTAAATCTCGGAATGGTAATACTTTGAGATAACTCGAAAAGCGAATTGGCGAGCAAATAGACGCATGTCGCTACAAAAAATTCTATTCGTCTTACCACTTTGTATCTTTAGTATTATTAGACAAGAATACAAGAAATACCGGAAGTCAATCCAATCAAATATAATTGGAAGAAGCAATCAGTGTGATTAAAGTATATGTCGCGTATAACACGGTCCTGAATACCGTGTATGTATTATTCGTCCGAATGATTTTGCACACGGCATTACTGTTAGCCGGAATCGCAGAATTTTTGTCGCGAGAAGTCATTCTTACGGATAACGATTTAACGAATGCGCATTTGCACATGTTATCCTCGATGATATCTTGTTAGATAGCGAGCTACGTGAGAAACGATAACGATCGTTAAGAGGATCACGCGCGATCTCACGTAAGCGGGAGTTTCCACCTCATCGCCGACTTTTCTCCCTGAATTGCTTGCGCCGCGCTCTCCTACTTTCGATCTTATCTCGCGCGAGTTTTCCCCTTTGAATTTTAGGCGGCAATCTTTAACCACTCTAATTACAAAAAAAAAACAAAAAAAAACAAGAAACAATAAGAAATATCGTGATCGATAAACAATAGATAACAATAGTAAACAACGATATTTCTCTATCGGTCTATGTGTCTATAATATCTATACGTGGAAATAATGCTGGATTTTTCAGCAAACGATCGAAACAAGAGAGACGTGCAAATGCGTATCTATCTATTTCTGCTTTGATCTATCTACATAGAAGTTATTCGCGACAATGAAATTTTTTTCTCACGATAACGCGTTCAGGGACGCTCGACACAGATCGGGCCAAAGCGGGATTAAGCGATCGAGCTCCACCGCCTTAAGCCCCCTTCACACGCGTCTGGAATGTTCTATATCTCTCTTGTTCTCCTTCTTCTTTTTTTTTCTTCTATCCTCCTCGATTTTCTAACGAAAACCGAGAACCTCGTACTTTCGACTTGATCCGTTTGCGTGATAAATCTCCGATTTAGATTATAAAATGGCAATAGTGTAATTAGAAATCAAGCAATGATTAAGTATGATAATAAATTCGGTTGTAATCGTTAACGTTCGTTTGCAGTTATCTTCCGCGTGAACGGAAACAAGGAGAGAGGAAAACATTACGGGCCAGAGGATCGTAAGAATAGTTTAGTTTCGATTATCTAATTGGTAATAGTAGTGTGCAAATAGTAGTGACGAAAGCAGATGGACGATAACGGTATAGAATATCATGAAAACGAAGAGAAACCAGAATGTATTACGAGTCCCGCGTTCCATAACTTGACAGAAACCATTTCCACGGAATTGATCGCGTACGTGATCGCCACGTTCATCGACTCTGTTTTACTGCACGTGGCTGCAACAATATACGAGCACGATAGAAGACAGAAATCAATTGGTTCTTTTGTTTACTGGTTAGATTCGAAGACAAGGCTGTATACGGATATGGGACGAGCATTCCACCGAATAACAACGAGATGGATGAGAACGAGGAGACCTCGTCGAGGAAGGTGATCTTTTGCGTGCACGGCAAGCTTTCTGGTTGTTGTACGGTTGTGAAGGGCGGTGCTACATCGGTCGATGAAATTAGCGAAACAGCGGCGACTGCAGTTAATGTCACCGCTACCGGCATCAACGGATCCGATTTCCAACAAACTCCTTCCGGTAAGATTCTTCCAAATTTAGATCCTATCGACTTCCAGGTCAGGCGAATGGTTATAGAGGCTATCTTCTTATTTATAATACTAAATGGATTTATCGATTATCTACAGCTCCTTAGCGTTATCAATTTCTAGATCGTCCTACTTCTACAAGTTACCCTCTTTATTTTACCTTGCGTCCTAGTTCTTCAGATTTCACCACATAAACGTTATTGCTCGTATATGTGAATCAAGCGACGTTTAATGTAACAAAGTTGACTTTTTTTTTCCACCTGAACCTGCAGTCTCAAAAATTTATAAAGAAAATTTATAAAGCCGGTAGCTAATTCAAGCGGAACATTAGCGTAATTTTAGTATATTCACATGTTTGTCTTGGTGTATCACAGCGACCGTATTGTCCCGACATTTATCTTCCGACCAAAATTCTGTCAGATCAATGTCTGATAAAAAGTTTATCTTTATCATTTTTCTGTTAAATGTTTTTCTAGCTGTACCAGAAGACCATTGTCACAGAGAAAGGGACGAAGAGATCGATAAAAAGGCGAGAAAGAAATTACTGCTTGCTAGTACGCTGTGCGTAATTTTTATGATAGCAGAAATCGTAGGTAATCATCATGTAGATGTAAGAGCGAAATACTTGTACGATAAATGTTCAAGAAAATTAGATAAAAAATGAAGCTAATGATTATTTTTAAATGGAACGATCGCTCGGCTTTTCAGGTGGAGTATTATCGAACAGTTTGGCGATCGCAACAGATGCTGCGCACCTGTTAACCGATTTTGCATCGTTTATGATCTCCTTATTCTCGATATGGGTAGCTAGTAGACCAGCCACGAAAAAAATGCCTTTTGGATGGTATCGAGCGGAAGTAGGTGTAAAAGATTTGCTATTTCAAAATTGATTATTATTCCATTGTCTTCTCTCGTTCTTTCGTTTCTTGCTAGCAGACGCATATACACGCACGTATGCACGCACGCGTGCACGTACGCACACCATCAATAATATGTTCATCGTTATTCGCAGGTGATAGGAGCCTTGACGTCGGTTTTACTAATATGGGTAGTTACTGGAATTCTTTTTTATCTGGCAGTCGAGAGAATAATTCACAAAAGTTTCCAACTAGATACCACCGTCATGTTGATTACCTCTGGCGTTGGCGTTGCGGTAAATCTAGTGTTAGTGATATATTATACTCAATTGAAATTGTCGAACTGATAGATCAAATCAATCGCAGTCACGATGTAATACATTTTGAGTAACATCGATACAATTTTTATATTGCAGAATGGGTTTATCGCTGCATGAGCACGGCCATAGTCATGGACATGGTTCAGACAAACCGAATCGAAATATAGACAGCGGGAGACTCGATGAGGAAAATCCGTTACACAAGAGGAAAAATATCAACGTTCGCGCTGCTTTTATTCACGTTTTAGGAGACTTCATACAAAGCATAGGGGTTTTCGTTGCAGCATTGGTTATTTATTTCAAGGTATAGCTATATATGCATATGTACGCAATAGTTTTTCCCAATATTTTCTCATGAACGCGAAATTAATACACACTGGTAACAATTACAGCCAAGCTGGAGCATAGTCGATCCAATTTGCACTTTCCTCTTTTCACTGTTGGTGATATTAACCACGGTTGCAATAATCAAAGACGTGATGAACGTTTTAATGGAAGGAATCCCAAAAGGATTTGAATATTCCCAAGTGGAGAGTACATTTATGCAAATCGAAGGTGTGATGAAGGTGCATAATCTTCGTATCTGGGCGCTTTCACTGGATAAAACCGCGTTATCCGCGCATCTTGCAATAAGTAAGCGCATTCGAGCTCTTGTTTCATTAGCAGTTTCAGTTTTTGTTTCAGTCTAAACAAATTGTTTTCTTTTTCATTTTTTCCTATGAAGAACCAGGTGCGAGTCCTCACAATATACTGCGTACTGCTACTAGAAATATTCACGATAAGTACAAATTTTTCGAAATGACGCTTCAAATAGAGGAATTCGATGAACGAATGGAAAATTGTAAACAATGCAAGGCGTTATCGCAATAGTTGTAAATTTTTTGAGTTATACTTTTGAGCTACCCTTCAGTCTTTATACACATGAAGTTGGATCATAAGAGATTCGCACGATTTGTAAATAGCTCAATTTATGAAAAACGGAAGCAACCTGTTGTTTCAAGTATACATCTTACTGCGATTAAAAAATCTATAGGGAAGATATTTCAACCTCGCAAAGGATGTCAATTACTTATAAATATTGCGATCGATACAACGATTTTTTCACCTATTAGTGGAACAATTATTTACTGTCTCTCTCTCTCTCTCTCTCCCTCCCTCTCTCTTTCTCTCTCTATTTTCTTAATATAGAAATTATGTTTATTTATTTTAAATGTGACTTTTAACGACGTAATCAACTTATGTAATCATACAATCATGAAAGAGAATGTATTTACATTTAAACTAGCTCCGAAATTGGTAAACAAAGAATAATCGTGTAAACATATGGAAATAAAACTAAAATGAGAGAGAAAAAAGAATAGATCAAAAGAAGAAACTTGTGTTTAATTTATTTATATCCTGACATTGAATCGTTTTCAGATTGAAACATTTTGAACCAAACCGCCAAACATATCGATACATATCTTGTTTTTGTTATCGAAGTTGATTACGCTATGCTTACAACTTCAGGATGTTATGCTTGTTTTGCGTTGTACGATCGTACAATCATACATAACCTTTTTAATCTTCGTTACGTATCAAACGACAGCTGTCAAAACGATAGTGATGTCGGAAGAAAATTTGTCGAGTTCAGAAAATGACGGGAGAGATGCTGCAACGCTATCAGAATTATTCGACAAAGCGTTTGAGCTATTTAATAATATCAATAAAACAGACGAACCTACCAACAGTTCCAAAATTCAGGTACTAATTGTCAACAATTATGTATAATTCTTTTTAGGATCTTCTCTTTGCTCCCCAAATTGCGTTTCTCCAAATTTTGGTCGGAAATACAGTTGTTCATAAAAATCCTGCGCTCGAATTAAATATCACAAATTTTTAAATGCGCACAAACAGTTTGTATTTTTCCTACGTACATACATAATACATGTTTTTTATTTCTTTTTGCTATATGCCAGTCTGATATCAAACGTACCATGAATATGTTAGAACAAGCTACAAGACTAGTTTCTATAGTCGATATGTTTAGCCAAAATGAAAGTTTCGAAGAAGTGGCTACGGAAAACATCAAATACTTTTTACTGCCAGCGTTCCTCGGTACACTCGCTACAAAAATTTGTAATGCAGATGATCGACTGCACATCGTTAACGTAGCTGAAATTTATTTCGTGGATTTTTTGAAACGCGTTAAGACTTATGGTTTGACCAACATCGAAGTGCCCGATATTAATCCGGAGCGTGAGAAAGAAAGCGTATCCGAGAGAGTTCGAACGAATGCTGAATTAATTACCGAAATGGTAAGTCTATTCTAGGTTTACAGGTCTCTGAAGATCATTACTGTTAAAATATTCTTCATAATGATACATCTACTACATGCATATGTATTATATTTGTAGGTAAATCGACGAAACACGAAACTACAGAGATTCAAGGAGCAAAAAGAGTTGGAATCGCGTTTGGAAATTTTAAAGAAAAGTCTGTCAGATCCAAACATAGATGATGAGGTTAAAAGAGAATATTTCGTAATGCTTATCAAATTATACGTAAATTTGACAATAGAAGAACTGAACTCGTTAGCAGCCGAAAAGCCAATTTTGGAACATATGAAAAACATGGGAAAATCTGGAACCATGTCCACCCAGATTTCGCAAAAACGTAAACCACCTGCTCCAAAACTGCAACCAATTATTATCACTCGAGATGAAGTAGAGAAAAAGGTGTTTGGAGTTGGTTATCCTAGTTTACCTGTTCTTACTGTTCAAGAATTTTATGATCAACGAGTGAAAGAAGGAGAGTAAGTAGAAAGTTGCACAGTTGTACATCAATGCTTTTAACTAATTAAGATTTAACAAATATTTCAATGTATTTTTATCTTAGCTGGCCCGATCCTTCGCAACAGCATCAAACAAATTCAAAATGCTTGCAAGATTTAGTAAACAGACAAGGAATGAACAATGAAGAAGATGATATCAAAAAAGAAGAAACGATCGAAGCTGATGATCCAGAAACCTTGAGACAATTACGTGCCATGGATGAATATAAAGATACACACAGAAGAGGATGGGGCAACCGTGCTAATAGGAGTTGAACATGAAAAAATTCCATTATATTATATATATGTATGTATATACATATATACATGTATATATATATATATTAAGAGTAGTCTAGTACATAAGATTTATATGTTCTTCTTTGATCTTCTATGTGACATCATATTGGTACCATTTGCATTAAGAGATGATAAAGATGGTATACTGTTTAAAGTAATATTACGATCCGTTACGTAATAATAATTTAAAATAAAAGAATTATGCCTTTTTAGAAAAATCGCTATTTTATTTTGTTTTTCATTTTTCCATGTATCTTCGCTAGACATTGTTTTTTTTTCTTAAACAAGAATCACACGCACCTCGTAGATGCGATTCACGTCAATTTGCGATTGTCATAAACTATTCGTATTCTTTAACTAGTTATAATTAAAAAGTCAATGTTACAGACAAGTAAGTTAATGGTTAATCGTGATTGGAAATTAGCAAGAGGGAAAGTAAGGTTTGAATGTTTGAGGCATTGACTAAAGACAAGATAGACGTGATAATATATGAGCGTGACATTATACATATATACTGGCATGGATAAACACTCAAGTGACATGAAAATGGTAAGAGTGTTTCCTATAATACTTGGTAGATAAAACAATTTCCTATTGAGATTCTACTTTTGTAATTGTATTCTCAAAAATGTGAATTTGCATCAATATCTAGAGTTTAATCGTGATTATTTATTTCTACATTCACTAGTTTACATTATGATGAAATTCATATTCTAACATTTTTGCAAAAACAACTTGCTACAAAGTAAGCTTTATAGAATATCTTGCAGTTATAGTAGAATATGCCAGGTTCTGTATAATTATCTTTTCCCAGTAGTTATCAAAATAGTTTTTTTATTGGAGATATCCTTTTCATTCACATATACATAATTACTTTTATAAAAATACTTCTGTGGTATTATATCTGTAGTATTACTCTTGTTAATATGCTATATATAAAAAACATATAAACTGTTTAAAACCTTAATTGAACATTAGGAATAAATTGTTTTTTCTATGTTCATTACAGAAAAGCTGTTTTGAGAGAAGAAACAACATCCAAGATGCTGCAAGCAGCCAGCAACAACAAACAAGCAATGATCTTCTTGGAAATCATTATATAATACAAATCAAAAATGAGATTGTTAATTGTAGAATAATTATACAAAGTGTATTTAAAAAGAGTTTCAATAAATCAGAATAGTTTAACAGCATTTTACAATCTTGTTATTTATATTTTTCACTATCCGAAATCCCAAACAAAACAAAAGATTAAATTGGGAAATAATTAGGATCACTCAAGACGATTCCGAAAAATTCCAGGAGTATGATGTTATTTCCGAGAATCGTAAAAATTGTGCCAACTCCTATGCTGTCATGTTCTCCTGATAAGAAATCTTCGAAAGCTTTGAAAATTGAAGTAAAATTTAGGCAAATTCCTAGAATGTCACGTCATTTTTCAGAATCGCCACAATTCTTGGATATGACGTCATTTTCCAGAATCGCTGAATTTGTTCCACCTCCTGTGACGTCCTGTGTTTTCCTGATAAAAAAACATCGAAAACCTTGGTTCGTGAATCGCCAGAATTCCTTAAATATGACGTCATTTCCAAAAATCGCCGGATTCGTGCCACTTCCTGTGACGTCATGTTTTCCTGATACAAAATCGCAAAAGCGGTCCTACAATTTGATCGAAAATATCAACTTTGACGAAAGCCTGGAATGTGACGTCATTTCCAATAATAGCGAGAATTTTCGTCGCGAATTACGCGAACTCAATGGTGAACAAGGCTATTTTTCGAGATTCGAATTTTAGAGCTTTGTTTTACAGTTCCGCCACCTTATTTCTCGTTAAAGGATTAGGATTGGCCATACTACGATAGTTGGGCAGGCGATGAAATGATTAAACTGCTGATTAACTTTAATTAAACGTTTACTGAAATAATTCAGTAATGTACAGTGTACAAATTATATAAATTGTATAAACTCTATTACGAATATTAATATAACTTAATAATAATATAGCTTAACTCTGTGCGTCTCATGATATTCTTAACCATTAATAATTGATTCAATTCTACTTAAAAGTAATTAATATGCGAAAAAATACGATAGTCTAAATGTATATACATAATAATGTAAGTCTTGCTATACTTTTATAATGAAATTCTTATAAATTACGTTTACAAATTCGTTTACAACCCGTCTTAAAGCTATAAATGAGTATATATAGACATTTGCATAAGTGGGACGGAAGAAAAATGAAAGGCGGATGGAGAGTTGCCTAGTATTAGGCGCGTTGGATGGCTTGGCGTTACCTAAGACTTATGTTGTATGCTAGATCGTCCAAGCAGAAATTCTGGAAGCCCAGATTCGTAACAATTGAAAACTTATTTCTGCATAATTCGCATGCCACAAATTTTGTATTTTAAAAGTTGCATTTGAAGTTGTGTTTGGAAGAAAATTAAAAAACATCAACAAACCATTGCTTAGAACAGCCATGTTTGACTCAACAGTTCTTGTCAATAAAATTCGCACGTTGCAAAACCTTCTCGTCTAGTATTGCTCGTATTGTTTATCTTTGCCGTATACTACCGCTATCTTCGTGTAACAATAAATATATATCTGTCCTTATTGCACAGTATCGCTTCCTCTGCCTAATATGTGTATATTATATTCGTGTCCTTATCGCACAAGTTTGCGCTCTTTCTCTGCGAACAAACCATGTGCTGACATCTGTTGAAGGAGGAAGGAACAGCGACTTGGGGAATGCGAGGATAGATGGCACCACATGAAGTGTCCGTAGACAAAGAATA
Source organism: Bombus impatiens (assembly GCF_000188095.3). Lineage (NCBI taxonomy): Eukaryota > Metazoa > Arthropoda > Insecta > Hymenoptera > Apidae > Bombus > Bombus impatiens. The sequence continues at coordinate 213,047 of NT_177515.1, forward strand.
CAAGATTGTGCGACAAACCATGTGCTGCCATCTACCGAAGGCGGAAGGAACAGCGACTTGGGGCATCCGAGGATAGATGGCATTACGTGGTTTGTCCCTAGACAAAGAACACAAGATTATGCGGCAAGGACAGACTATATGAACGGTCCTAGACAAAGAGGGTTGTAATGTGCAACAAGGACAGATGCGTTTCTTGTGTTCAAAGAGAGCAGTAGCATACGACATAGGCAAATATATGAATCAATTGTATGTTTTAAGCGCTCCTTTTGCGATCTTATCATCCTAATTAGCCCCCGAGCTTTCGTCCCATACTCCCTTTAACTGTAAACGGCGTGAACGAACCAAATAAATTTATTTTTTCTGAATATTATTAAAAAAAAATTACAGTACTCTTATATTTAATGTATTAGACTGTAAGACAAGTGAAGCTAATATTTCTTCTGTGTATTACAGTGCAGCGATTTGCCACTCTTTTTCGAATCGCCATTAAACGTCTGCTTTCGACTAACTCCGTATGGTGTCGCCAATATTGCACGACGTTCTATTTCTGATTCGACGATAATTCTGATTCACCCATCGCCTGTTACGAGAAGGCAATTCGCTCGCGAGTTTGAAAAGATTCTTCTTATGCTTAATTCTTCTAATAGATTGGTATCTACAGTTTCTAGATTTTTACGAAGTCATTTTGGATTTTACCAAGCTTAAATTGAATTTGAGATTTTAGTCTACTTCTATATTCCAAGTCCTTTTAGTTCCAAGTAATAAACTGAGTTACTTCTGTAAGTAGTTATCATAAAAAAGAGAATATATAGTGACTTTAATAAAATAAACAAACGAAATGTTCGACGACAAAAATAATAAGTAAAGCTAAACGAACCACATCGAATATTAGGTCTATCTTGTACTTAGTCAATGGTTTAAAGTATCGGAAAACCAGATGGCGTGAACGGTTAGATGCATGGGTGGTGGCGCAGGTGTCAGCACGAAAACAGCAATGGTGTGGGTGTGAATCAGTGTGTAAGTATACGAGTGGGAATCGTATGCGTCAGCAACAGGTTGTCAAGTTGTGAGAACACGTTTTCGCGTTTTCTATTTTCAACGTAAGTTAAATTCGGAAAAGCGGGAATTATGCAGAGGCGCGAAAATTTGTTGATTAATGTTTCGAGATAGACTCGTTAACGTCGAGTTCAGAGTGACGAGTCGAGTAGGATTTTATTAACGAGATGGTTGTGATTCAAAGGCATACACCGAATGTAATTGTTCTTGGAAGTAGCAAATAATCTCTTCATGCATGAACTGCTTATTTAGTTGTAAACAAATTTCTTAGCACGATCAAACGCTAATGAGTTGTTTCTTCCTTTGTATGCTTTCTTTCGAGGATTCATGCAACCACGTCAACCACTGTCCCAATTTAGGCTTTATTTATGGAATAAGATGATCGTGCAAGCAATGATAGGACATTCACGGATCACATCTACTCACAAACGTACGTATTTCGTTCATAAGTCTCTTGCTACGCGTGCTTTCGCGCAAAACTTTCCATCATAGAAAAAGGTTAGAGACAATAACATTTACATTTTTCGAAATCTTTGTCCATAGTTTCACTTTTCATGGAACATGCGTATGTTTACGCTTCCCTTATCTGGATCTCGACAGACAAATACGTATAATTTGCATAACGTAAGAATCTATTTGAATTTTTGTTTATTCGTATTTCGTGCCATTTTCTTTCAACATGGATTGTTTGAAAGTGTCAGCGATACTTCCTCCAGGCAATGTATATGTTAATTTGATTTGTGTCCTACTTTGAAAAGCAGATTATAAGCTTCTTAAAAAAATGTCACGATCCAAACTGTTGTAAACGAAATTACGTATCGTATCGACGTATAAAGTTATTGAACGATCGTCTTTACAAATTTATCGACGATTATGGTTATTATGATTCGAAACATTGTAAATTATCGTACGATGGTCAAAGTCTAAACGTCTTCTTATTTTTTCAGACACCTGGGAGAACAATTTTTAAATAGCAGATTAATAAAAGTAGATATCCTTCGAAGCATACGTAACAAAACTTTAAAAACTATGGAGAGGTCACAGACAACCACGTATATAGGAGGTGACAACCACCTTTTAGAGTATTGGGAAGAATATCAAAAAATGATGGAGGAAACCAAGCTGTTGGACGATTACCTCGAAGAGGAATATCCACGTAACTACGATGGTACGTAGTTTTCTATTACCGTTCATCTTTATGATTGACGGTAACAATTATCAATTAACGAAGAATCTAAATTGGCTTTCAAAGACGGCGAAGAGGAAGCTGAATGGTTACGTACAGCTGGTTTAGGACAGTTGACGGAAGCATGGAAGGCTGGAAGAGAAGTACCGCCGGACGAGTTGGGCGCAGCATTACGTCCGTTATCGCGAGCACAAGCTGAAGCAGTGAGACGTCGCGTTAAGTCGCTCAATCATACGGTGAAACAGCGTTTTAATCAACGACAACGTGTTCGTAAACCGGATATTAGAGATGTCTTTAAAGATATAGAGGTGCGAATTATAAAATGTATATTATATAGAAATTTATAAATTGTAAAAGGGAACAGCGATAGATCGATCATTTTTTGTTCGTCGGGGGTTCGTCGTTAGGCATCTAGTACTGGAACGAGATCGCGTAGTGCCACGCCCGATTCTTTAGATTCCGCAACAGGTGTAACGCCAGAGAATGCTTCGCCTCCGTCGCTGGCAACGGTTACCATTGACGATGCCCATCATACAAGGTAAGACTGGTTTGTTACGGGCTTTTCCATGCTCGTGGTCACGTCGTACACACGACGTCTTAATCGTATTTTACTTTTTAAGTACTGTTACCGTGCCAAACTTTGTATCGGTTTTTCATCAATTACCAAACGATTGCAAATACAAAGAGACGGTACGTAGAACGCCGAGTGCGCCATCGTCGGCGGTAGACACGGCGATAACATCGGGATCGGTGTTTCCTTTCGGACATGTCTCTTCAAGTGGATGGGCCGGATATTCGTTACGAGGAGACGTTGCTAACGATTCAGGTATTTGACGTTGCAACGATACACTTTTCCCGATTCTTTTTTACATAATCATAGAATCACAAGGGCACGTTACGTTCATTTATAGAAGGAATTCAGCTGACAAGCTACCAGAGATTGGGAACGATACACGTGTCGAAACCCAGTATACAAAGACGAAGCGGAAGCGATCCTAGCGAAGTGGCAAATGCGACGGACTTAGGCGACGCTATCGAGAACACTCCAACGGATACTACGTTGAGGTGTGTTTCCAGGTTTTTAGGTCGCAAAATTTTAATCGAAGTATCGTATCGCCTCGACTGATAACGTGATTTGGATTACGTATGAAATTTTAGAAGAAATTCGGGGAATCACGCAACGGTAACCCGAAGTCATAGCAGTCTGTATGGATTAACAAGACCAGTGGACGAACGTTTGATTACTCATCCGTTGAATCGAACATCCTCTCACGGTCACTTGAGTTTCGAAGAAATGTGTAGAACGAACGAAGTAAACTCGGAAATCTGGAAATCGGAAGCTCTTGCTTTGGCCGACGATGTACAGAATCGGCTGGGAGTAGAAACGCTTACGCAGCGAGATTTGACCAGGTTACAAGCGTTACTGTGGCTTGAACTTACCGCGGTATTCGATAAATATAATCTACCATTGAAAAAGCGGAAACCGAATAAGCGTCGGACGAAAGGTTCGCATCGATGCTGGTAAACTCCTTAACCAAAAAGTAAGACTCGATGTTATAATTACTGAACACCGTTATATTCGTAGCTGGAAACTTGTTCGGGGTTTCGTTGTCGACTCTTTTACTTCGAGACAGTCAATTATCGTCCGAGGAGAGTAATATTCCACTGGTATTTCAAAAGGTTCTTAACGAATTAACAAGACGAGGCATAAAAGAGGAAGGTATTCTTCGCGTTGGGGGACACAAGCAAAAAGTACATTTTCAACAAATCGAAATTATCAACGAAGATCGATATGCTAAGTACATACGTATGGAATAAATGACGCTATCGTTGTTTCGTTCAGGTCGAATCGATGTGCAGACAGTTGGAAATGGATTTTTATTGCAAGCCGAAAGAAATGGACAAGTTGTTTAAATGCATGTCGTGCCACGATTTGTCGGCAGTTTTGAAAAAGTTGTTGCGTGACCTGCCACAACCGCTACTTACCGTAGAGCTTATCGACGCTTTCTACCAAAGTCACGGTAAGTTACGAACGTGTTAAGCTTAAGATGTTTTCCACTTTCGGTCTACTAGCGCTCTCGTTTCATTCGATGCGCTAGATTTCGAAGAACGTCGTGCGCGCGCTTCGACGCGTCACTTTCTCTCTTTTGCCATATATTTTATTAAATAAAAGTTTTTCTTTTTACTCTGGTATGCGCAGGAGTGAAGGATCGCCAGGAGTTGTCGCACGCATTGAACTTGCTCGTACTATTGCTGCCGATAGAGAACCGGTGTACTCTGAAGGCGTTGGTTAAATTTTTCGAATCGATCGTGGAAAATCAAGCGTCGAATAAAATGTCGATCCACAACGTAGCGATGATAGTAGCACCGTCTTTGTTTCCACCGCGATACATTCATCCGCGTGATCGTACCGATTTGACCGCTCAGCTTAATATGGCTGCCATATGCTGTCAGGTAACGGAAGTTCTTCTCGTTAACGGGAACAAACTGTGGTATGTACCGAACGAACTTTTGAGTCAGTTACACAGACATTCCGAGGAAGAAAGATATCGAAAGTATAGAAAAAAGTTTTATTGATGTTTGTAAGATTAGAAGGAGGGGAAAAAAAAGAGGATAAGATAACAAAAGAGAAGAGGGGCTTGTCCGTTTCGCTTTAATAAGTTAATCGATGGATGAATGATTTCTGAGAGGTCGTTGCCGGCAGTTCGGTTGATCGCGTTAGGACTCTTAGAGCCGAGCGACACAACCCTTAGCCCATAATGCCATCGCAATGGCACGGAATTACATAGTTTGCTAGTCGGCGATTAACGTAATTTGAACGTATCCGTGTACGCGATGATAATTGGCAACCGATCGTTCGTTCGAGACGCGATTAGTTTTATCGATTTTCACGCTCTTCAAGGTGCGATAGGAAGAGATTCTATAGGATATCTTTGGATATGTTTGCGTCGATGAGAACAACGGTAACGTTCGTAAGGTGAAGATAAAGTTTCGTCTGCGATCGATCGATCGTACAGCATTTCGAGGTTGAACGTGCCTGCTGCCTGCAGCGTGTTGGAAAAGCCGCGTTATTCGCTCTGGTGCTACGTTAAATGGAAATGCGAGTTAAAACGCGAGTCGGGACGAAGCTACGAATAATTAACGAATTTACAGATTTATATGTCGCGCAACAGCGTGACTTAAAAAAAAAATATGCGTCGTACCGTGTGTGAGTATCGTAATTTATTACTAACGATAGAGCGTGCGTGCGCGTTCCTGTGTGCGTGTGAAGATTTTGCAATTTATAGCACAGCTATGTGGTAATATCTAGTTTATTTTCTAACCGCATCTTCTCCACATCTTTCCGATTTTACTTACAAACGCGTATCGATAATTTATCGTTACTCGTTTCGTAATATTGCTCGAAGCGAACGAACGAAACGCTCAACGAATCGTCGCAGATTTTCGCCGAACGTTGACGCGTACCGTTTCGCGAACTCTGCCTTTCTTCCATCCTCTTTGATGCGCCATATTACTGTAAGCGATTGTACATATCACCGAACGTGAGATCGTTACATTTGCGTGAATAAAGTGCCAAAGAAAATAAATGCAGATCGCAATTCTTTCATCCAGTGTTGGCTCCTTGTTGCATCTCCGTGACGAATTTTTGCAGCGAGTAAGTGAAAACGTTTCACGTGGTAAACGCTTTTTACGCAGTGGCTTGCGAAGGACGGGGAAAAAGGGGAAAAAGAGGGGGAAAGAAAAGGGAAGGAAAGAACGGAGGGAAATAACGGAGATTACGTTGCGGCGCGGTGACTAGATTTTTACGACAGGGAGGAAGATACACGAACACAGGGTGGAACGAACGATCGAGTCAGCGCACAGACGCGATCACTTTTTCGAGGTCGACGTCACCGATAATAGGTGCGAAAAGATCGTCGGCTAGTTCCCGGGGGCAGGATCCCGTCAAGATGGGTAGGACGAGCATAAGTTTGGCCATCCTGGCCGACGATTCGGTTCTACCAGCGAGATGTCGAACCAGAGCGTCCACTGCGGTGTCCGTTGCTCGCGACGTCAAACGTATGCCGTTCGCCGTCTCGGCGATCTCTGAATTTCCAAGGGGTGGGGGAAAAAAAGAAAGAAGCTTTAGAAAAGAGGAGAAAACACTGTCGTGGCGCGGAACGTTGGAAAAAATGGTGCTGGTAGTTGGCGAAGATCGTAGACGCGCGTATCGTGCGTAAAAATAATTGATTACCGGGTCGACAGAGGATCAAGGTTTCCAGAATCGAGAGCTCGACTCGATCGGGACGCAAATTAGAGATGGTGGCTCTTGCCGAGGATACAGCGTGATGGCGATGGTGTTGGGCGTTGTCGCCGTGTCTGTCAGCCGAGAGGATCGTTTTCGGAAAATTAGTCAAGTCGACCGGCCAGATCGCAGCTCGCAGAACGAACGCCGCAGCCCATCCTCTTCGAAGAATCTTATTCTGCTCGTCGAAAGCGAGCATCGAAAAGTCTGGATGCTGGCGAGCGGCTCGCACGGTCGCGAAGAATATCCGTGCCGCGACTTCGTATCGTATCGTGTCTCCTGGAAGCAATTGCGCCTCGTTAGCATCGCGCGTCCCCCTCGTACGATACCATCGCCTCGCCGGTTTTTCTCTTTCGTTTTGTTTCTACCGTTTCTACCATGCGACCGTTCTACTCTGCGATTTCGTTTACCAGCGACGAGAATCGTAGGCACTCGAGGAGAATAGAGGATCCGTCTCATCGACGAGAAAGAGAGTCCGTTATCGTCGACGTTAACGTCGGTCGCGTGATATCGCATCGTTGGGTTTGCAGCGACGGCCGCCTCCTTTGCGATTAGAATCGGTGCTACGATTCCTGGGTCCAAAGAAGATGAAAGAGATACCAA
>NT_177515.1:221018-223696 GCF_000188095.3 Bombus impatiens
TACGTCGTAGCGGGCGGCGTACTTGCGTTTGCGATCGAAGTCGATTCGATTATGCTTACCTGCCGTGTTCATGCCAACGGTAAAGCACTTGTTCAGGCGGCAATACGGACACCAATTGCGTCTCGCTTTGTCGACGAAGCACGCTCCGGTTCCGGCTGAAAAAATAAGGGGCGGAATCGCGAGACGATCCGGTGGATCTCCGTGATCAGCTGGAATTACGGTACGGTAGGAAAAGAGGAGAAATCTGGCGAACCTATGCAGGTGAATAGAGCGCCGCGACGCACCGACCGCTTGAAGAAACACGAACAACCGTCGCAACAGTAAACCCCGTAATGTTTCCCGTAAGATCGGTCGCCACAAACCTTGCAAGCAACCGGCGTCGGCAGCGTTCTTCCTGCGATCCGCGACAAGCAATCGAATTAGTCGATGTTCTCGATCGGGCGAATCGTACGTCGAGCACTTACCCATCTTTCTCCCGCGGAGAATCGCAGACAGCGCGGAATATTTGGAAGCGAGGAGAGAAGCAAAGACGCGAGAACAAGACAAGAGGGACGAGAGAGCTCGGCGGGGTTCGTCCAGCAGGACGTCGAGGGTTGGACTGATGGCGCGCACACGGTGCAACGAGACCACGAGAGATCGTGAGAGAGTATGAGGGGCGCGCGAACGTCAGCCGGGTCGTCAGACCGCGAAAAGACAATATTTACCGAGCATCGTGGAGAAATCCACGTTGGCGACAGGTTCGAGAGCGGGAGGTAGCGCAACGCTTCGAAGGACGACGCGTCTCTCCTTCGACAAACGACAAGACGAGGTCGAAAGCTATTCTCTTTATTGCGCGTCGGAAAACTAATCATACAGGAACTGTACAAAAAAGCTGACATTTCTTCGAAGCGGATAGGTCGTTCGCGCGCCTTGGATTCGCCGCGTTCCATGCGCGATCTATCGGTCGATCAAATCGTCGACACGCCTCTAAAACTAGTCTACCGTAGAAATCTACGTCGATTACGAATCGACTCGCGATTTTTATTTACAATCGAGTACCTTTCGTTGGCGAATACATGTATACCGTTCGACGAACGTAAGCGTCAAACGTGTCAGAACGACCGTGTCACGACGCCGAAATCGATGAAAGTCGGTCGATAGCACCTAGTGTGTGGTCGCCACGACGTTTCCTTTTTCTCTTTTCGAGGGACGAAGACGACGAGAAAACTAAATATACGGCGGCGAATCGTCGACGAACGATCGACGAAAGCATAAACCTCGCTTATCCATTCGGCCGGTTCGCTTATCGGTCGCGTACGGTATATTGCGCGTAACGTACGCGGCAACGCGACAACGACGAACGACAACGGACGAGCGAGAAACGAAAAACGAAATGCGACGAAACGAGCAACGCACGACAACGACGAACGAACGCGCTCGTCGTCCGTTTCGCGTCGGCGATTGGCGCATCGCGGACATCGTCCCGTCGATTCTTCGACGTTGAGATCAAATTACGTGGAGGCTAACAATTTGGCAGCCGCGGTAACGTGATGTTGATGATGATAGGGAGCTTCCTGGCTCCCGTAGTACGTTTGCTGTTGATGCTCGCTGGTCGCCACCCCCAGTTGATGAGGATGCTGGTAATACGAGGAATACGGTTGACCGACAATGCCGTCGCAACTTCGCGGTTCGGTTTTTACGGTAGCTACGCTTCCGGTCGCCAATAGAGACGTATGCCCGAGATAGACCGGTCTGTCCGACGAACTGGACGCGCCACCGGCGGTCGATTTGGACACCTCGATTTGATGTTGCTGCTGTTGTTGCTGTTGCTGTTGCTGTTGCTGTTGCTGCTGCTGTTGCTGCTGTTGCTGCTGTTGCTGCTGTTGACTACCCTTCAATTCTGTGAATGGCAGAAAGATCGCCGTGTGGAAAACGAACGAATGGCGAAAAGGATCGCGAGGACTGTGGATTCCGTGCTTACCCGTGGACGGAGAAGAAGCGGCCGAGACGGCGGTTGTTTCGTGATCCACCGTGGACGATCTGACGTTCGACTCGGGCGTTTTCTTCGGTTTTCGTTTTCGCGTCTGAATACCGTCTTTGCGCATCGCGCGAGGTCTGTTGACGCCGTGCAGCTTAAAGTAGAGACCGCAAGCGTTGCAAACAGGTTCGCCTTCGTTGTTGCGCCTCCAGAGAGTGGTAGTGAGGGTACCGCAATTCGTGCAGCACAAACCCAAACGCCTGGTGGCTGTCTGAAATCAGCGAGCGACATCCGCACGGGTTCGTGGTTCGTAATGGTAGACGGCCCGCGACTAAAACGCGATCCACGCAACGACACGGTTGCTTTCCATCATCGACTTACCAGCCGTTTGGACGGCTTTATCAGCGGTCTGTTCATTCCGTTCATCTTGTGATAGAGTCCGCACGCGTTGCACAGATAATGCCCGGTGCCGTCCCTCCTCCAAAGCGGCGTCGATATAGCCCCGCAATTAACGCACTCGCGACCCTCGCCGAATTGAAAATCCATCGCGGTGTCTGAAACAATCGAGGAACGCCGGTTTTTCGCGGAACGATGGGTGGTGAACGCGCGCGACTTTCTCCCCCCTCGCGCCAGCAGGTCGTCGACGTTGCCGAAATCGCGCCGAGAAATCGCTCCACCACTTTTATACGTACTTTTATCGGATATGGAAGAGGCGCGGCGC
>NT_177515.1:225557-225718 GCF_000188095.3 Bombus impatiens
CGGAGAGAGATCGCGCCGCTCGATCGACCGAGGTTCGTTCGTTCGTTGGTTCGTTCGTCCGTTCGTCCGTCCGTCCGTTCGTCCGTTCGTTCATTCGTTCGTTCGTTCGTTCTTTCGGTCGTTCGTTCGTTCGTTCGTTCGTTCGTTCGTTCGTTCGTCCG
>NT_177515.1:225869-226528 GCF_000188095.3 Bombus impatiens
GCAGCCGCGAACCTAGGATCCCTCGCCGACGAACGGCCCCGTGTGCGTGACCGTGTGCAGAGAGCAACAGAAACGCCGCGAAACACAGACGAAGGGGGATGGAGATGCAGAGCGAGACGGAGAGCGGCGCGCAGCCGCGTCTCCACCTTCGAGGCGCGACTCCGCTCCGACCGTAGAATCGGAGATACGGGATAGCGGCCATCGCGGCCACGAATAAGATCCGTGTAGGCGGGACCAAAGCTCCGCCGCTTTCGCGCGTACGCGATTCCGCGAACGCGTTCCCGTCTCCGCGAACAGACTCGCCACCTCACGCTCCAAACTGTTTCTCCGTTTTTTCCATTCTTTCGTTTTCCTGTTTTTACGCGCTTCTCTCCCTCCCGACTCTGTCCGATCCCGAGGGACGACTCGAACTGGCGAGCGCGATACGATCGGATCGCGTCGACTGATCGCGTCGACTCAAGCACCGATCCGAATCGCTTACGAGCGATTCAACGAGAGGATTCGCGGTAGGCGGTCGAGTCGAACGAAAATCCGTCGACCAGACACGACGAGAATCACACAGCGTACCGCGATCGCCAGTCCGATTCGCAACAAGCTTTTTACCCCGTCGAGTTTCTCTCCGTCTCGTCTGGTTTTCGTTTCGCGTCGAAGAAACCGAG
>NT_177515.1:227525-228119 GCF_000188095.3 Bombus impatiens
GCCGCCGGTTCGTACCGACGTACGCGGATCGCGGAGATTTACGAGCGTCGCTTATCGGCCGCGAAATGCGCCGGTTTATCGACGGCACGACCGCATCGCGCGATAAGCATCGCGCTTTGGTCGCTTCGACGAGGCGAGTTACGCGCGCGAGAAACACGAACGTCCGGTACGGTTCCCGTGGATTTTCCGGGCGCGGGCCGTTCCGATGCGACGGCAAGGCTTCGCGGCGAAGGGCTTTAACGAGAACCGGTTAGAAGTCTAATCGTGTTTTCGACGGTGGAGCGGCGGTGGAGCGGCGCCGGAACGAGCAGGCATCTGGCGCCAGGCCGAACTTTGCGTTTTCAAGGCGAAAGGGACCGCGGCGAGATCTCGGGGAGGAACGACCACGAGCTACCGAGACTATCGCGCGGTCGCGCGTCCATACGATAGACACGGATCCGCGCGTCCTCGAGCGAGTCGTTAAAAGGAGCGTGAAAGACTGGAGCGACGGTTCGGATGACCGGCCCCGAACCTCGACTCGCCGATACCATGCGACACGCTAATGGGAATAACGTTCTTCGTCCACCTTTTCGGTTTTTTCCTTTCCTTTTCCTC
>NT_177515.1:228201-230118 GCF_000188095.3 Bombus impatiens
CTCGATTCCCCCCGTCCAAGCCCTTGCTCCCCTCGCTTCGTCTCCGTTTCTTTAGCGACAGCCGCCGAACGAGAGACGAGAGACGACGACGAACGAAACGAAAGTACACGTATCGATTCTCTACGAGCCCGATTAATCGCCTCGAACGCCTACCGGTTCTCTCTTTCTCGACCTGACTCGAACGAGAGCCGTCGTTCCGCCTCTCACGAAATCAACGCGCACCGAAAAACGTCGAAACGTTTTCTCGCTCTCGGAGACGAAAGCCGGCAGCCGAACGGAGCCGAGCCGATTCCGATACGATACGCGAAAAGGCGACTCTCACGGGACGAGAGTCGGGAGTTCGGATCGAGAAGCAAAGTCAAAGTCCGATCCGTCGCTGAGTGTCGCCGGATGGGCCGATCGTTCGGTGCCAAGGCGCCACGGCGCCGACCGCGTAGAAGGGTTTCCTTGTAACCACGTCGTAGCAACGCGACTCACACTCTCGCACGCTTCTGTCTCGCCGTGCCGTTCGTCGCGCTCCTTCCATCCATTCGTCGTCGGCTACTTTGTCCTTCCGATTCCGATTCCGAAGCGGCGACGCTTCTCGCTCGATCAGGCTCGCGTTACCTTCCATTCGATTTCCGCGATTTCTCTCTCTCTCTCTCTCTGTCTCTCTCTGTCTCTCTCTGTCTCTCTCTCTCTCTCTCTCCCTCTCTCTCTGTCGATCTACCTAGATACGAACGATAGCTGGATATCGAACGGCGAGCGCATCTAAACGCCGGGAAGCGTGTTAAAATTCTTTTCTCCTGTGTCCGGCGATCTCCTATCTCGAAGAACTAAAAGCGAAACGATGGAAGAATGGGACGGGGAACGGAAGAAACGGCGCTCCGGTGTGAACGCCCCTTTTCGTAACCCGATACCGAAGATGCAAACGAGAGATAAGATTCCTCGGAAATTGCGCACCGGTCCAGTTTCGGCACGCGCCTCTCACAGCCTGCCCGCCCTCCCTGCCGCGTGGTTTCATTGACAGGCACGCGAGCTTCGCAGCGTTCCGGAATTTCTACGAGATTCGCTACTACGTTTCCGTCCGTTACTCTTCGTCCGTCGCTCGCTTCGTCCACGTTCTTCCCTTTCTTTCTCGTTTTCGTGCCAAGTCACCGACGTTGGCAACTCTCACCGTTGCTCGGATCTACAGCTTGCAGCCGAACTCGAGTACTCGGATAGCCAGTGGATCGAGATCCGAGTATCCGAGTGTATAGCCGAGTATTCGGAGCACGTTCGCGCGATTTAGATTCCCGGTATAGTGGCTTTTCCTTCGGGAATCCGCTTACTGGTCGACGAGATTCCACCGTATCGATGGATTCGATCGAAGATTCGTCTCTGCGGTGTACGCGTTCAGACGCACGCGCGAGCAAAGCTTCGTACGTGGTTGAGCAATCGTGAGAAAAAGAGGGGAATCCGGATACTCGAGTAATGGCACTCGTATCCGATTCTTGAACGAGAGTTCGGGTATTAACGAGTACCGCGAGTACTCGGATACCCGGCTGAGAGCTCTAATTCACGTAGCTACCTACACGGCCGGGTGAATCGCATACGGTCTCGCCGCGTCGGCCGTTGGCATAAATCCTTGACGAATTTCATTTACTCGCGCTTGTGCCTCGACGAGCGTGACGCCAAACCGGGCCGCGTGAACAGCGCGAACGGAAAAAGATAGGTCGAAAGAGGAGCGAGTTCGAAGGAGGAAGAAGGAGGGAAAGAGCGTGCATGTGGCTGTGCCTGTGTGCGTGCGTGAGTGGGAACGGCTGGTGAGACAAACGGGGCTATGGGGGAACCGAGGAAAGAGCAGAGAAAGGAGGACGGATTCGTTACCTGACCTGCGAGAATTTCTGCTACTCGTCGCATCGTCGTCGTCGTCGTCGTCGTCGTCGTCGTCGTCGT
>NT_177515.1:230186-235324 GCF_000188095.3 Bombus impatiens
CAACCGAAAGATATAGGTGCATCAGGGACACGGACGTACGCGCCGACCATCCAGCCGACTCGCCGAAGCTGGGTCGTTGCGACGACCTATTTTTCCACCACCGTTTCACCGTTCGCGATAAAAACTCGAGCGGAGAAGACGACTTCCGAACGCTAGGTTCGCGCGGCCATATTCCTGATAAGCGAGCCGAGGGGGGCCGCAGAAAATTCCTCGAATAGTTTCCGAGTGTTTCCGAACTCGACCGGTTCGAGCACCGGCCGTCGCTTCCACCGCGAACATCGACTCCTCCCGATCGTTCGTCGAGTACCGAGTTCGTCCACCGTTTCTTACGAACAAACGCGTCGATCGCGATCGAGGAGGAAAGAATCGAGGCGAAGGACGAAGAACGATTCGCCACGCCGATCCGATTCACCCGACTTTCGACGTCCCCGTGGACACGTGGATGATCCGCTCGCTAAACTGTAGATCGATCATAGCGTATTTACGCGACGTTTCCTTCGAGCAGGCGTATCGCGAGAAGAATTTTCGTCGCACGAGCCGAAAATATCGTCCTTTTATAGCCCATTTCCGATCAATCGTCATCGAAGAACGACGAACGACGGTATGTTCGTTCGTGCAACACGGTTCTTACCTACAACGTGTACTTTTAAGAAAATTCCGATCTCGACTTCGCAGCATTAGAAAATAGAAGAAAGCTCCGAGCCATGGCTATTTGTACGCGAATCGTTTAACGATCTCGTAGACTGCCGCCATATCGCGGAGAGTTTCAAAGCGATTGTTCCAGCGAGAAATTTTCTATGTTCAACCGCGTAACGCCGATTACCAGCTCGCTGGCCACGCCGGCATAAATCGTATCGCCATTAATATTAATAATGTGCTCTCCGCGATCGATATATCCTTTGAATCTTTTTCTACTATCGGAAAGTCGTTATATCGTATCTCGTTGCAGCTTTAATTGCGAGCGCAACGTTTACTTTTATACGTAAATACATATATTAACTATATACAGGGTGGTTGGCAACTGGCGGTACAAGCGGAAAGGGGGTGATTCTACGCGAAAAAAGAAGTCGAAAATATAGAATAAAAATGTTTCGTTCGAGGCTTTGTTTTCGAGAAAATCGACTTTGAATTTTCGCTCGGTACGCGCGCACTTTATCGCGTCTCGTTACAACGGATCTCACTGTAGATCGTTGTCTCGATTGACGTTATTTCTAAAATTTTTTAAATTTTTAAATTTTTAAATTTTTAAATTTTCAAATTTTTGAATTTTCAAATTTTGAAATTTTCAAATTTTTAAATTTTTAAATTTTTGAATTTTGAAATTTTGAAATTTTGAAATTTTGAAATTTTCAAATTTTCAAATTTTCAAATTTTCAAATTTTTAAATTTTTAAATTTTTAAATTTTTAAATTTTTATTCCATATTTTCGACTTCTTCCTCTTCGGAATCACCCCTTTTCCGCTTGTACCGCCAGTTGCCAACCACCCTGTATATCTACAGCAATGTGTTACTTTACTTTAGAACCACGTTACATTCGAGCAACATCGTTTCCTTCGAGGAAGATTCACAGTGGCGAATATCACGATGTTTCATCGTTGTTTATCGAAGGAGCATCGTCGATGGTCACCGGGTTAACTCGGTGTACAGAGACTCGCGAGAGACCCTCGACTCGTTAAATCGTGTTATTCTAATTCGTAAAGCTAGCGTCATTCCCTGGACGCAACTGCCAGCCACCTCTGAAATCGTCACCTTGTTGTCGCGAAACTCGACCGATCGTCTTTCTAAATCGTCGAAGGTTCGCGTCGGCCGTTCCACGAGAATCTCGCCTCTTCTCTCTCGTCCTCTTTATCAACGACGCGTGAACATTTTGCCGACATAGTGGATTTTTATTATCCGCCGATGATTTAAAAGTTTATCAACAGGCTGGAATCCTTAATCGTTGCCTGATATATTCGAAGCAATCTGTTTCGACTTCATGAATGGAGTGTTGAAAACACGTTGCCGTTTAATATCTCGAAATGTCATGTTACGCGTTTCACGCGGAAAAAAGCGGCACTTGATTTCATCTACTCCGTATAAATGATACACTACTGGATAAACGAGAAACAACAACCGACTTAGGCATTGCGCTCTCCTTTTCTCGTTATCTTCCACCGGCTATGTTACATATTTATTATTTTACATCGATGATCTAACCGGTGAATCTGCCCATGCTAGTAACACGTTACTACACGCTGGCCACCTTACGCTGTATCTAAAAGTCGATTCGGTCGGGCATTCGCTTAACTCGCAATCCGATCGAACCGTATTAGCAAACACTGGCGTTCTCTAAATGATGTAAAACTAAATATACCGCGCAGCCATATAACGCGAATTGCTCGTAAACGTTACACGCGCGATTTCCACCTATCGCTATCGACAACGTTCCTTTTTCGATTATATCGGAGAAGCTTGCGATCTAGGAGTTACACGTAAATTCGCCACTCCGTTTGCATCGGCGTATTGGTCGCACGAGGATTAACGAGGCATACGAATGTCCGAGCTTCGTGAAACTCGTTTCACGCTCTATCTTTCACAGGCCGAAAGCTTTACAAACTCTATATATATGAATAGTTAGGCCTACGTTAGAGTATGCATGCATAATCTGGACCGCCCACCGAGATAAATATACGTGAAACAAATTGAGTCGGTACAACGCAAGTTTCTTAGACTTTTCATCGTTTAATATGGAAATTCTCGTGTTAAAAAACGGCCATAGTTACCGGCTTGTTGAAAACTCTCGTCACCTACGTTCTCCGCGGCAACGAAGACGCGTCGATTCCGTTTATTTTCTTCTCAACGAAAAAATTAAGCGTTCGTATATACCACGTCTGATACGCCTCGACGGACCTTCCGCATCTTTTCGCTCCTCTCCATTTTTTCCCGTGAAAATTGCCACCAAAGTAATCGACTTTCCTCTCCAACGATCCTCTCCGCAGAACGTGACTTTTTCTTCCGGATCCGTGAAAGCATCGAAGCACCCGTTCTATGTACGCGTCGTTCACTTTAACTCGTACTCGCCGCTACGCTTAATTCACTGCTTTCGTATATTTTTTCTAATAACGCGATAACGTCGTTACGATACGAGAGACAACGCCGTAAACATCGCTGGAACCCGTCATCGGACACGCCACGGATTTTAAAAACGTTCTCGCTTTTCAAATATTCCGCTGCTTTCTGTCTACACCACGTCTCGATTATACGCGCGAAGCGCGTAATCCGACGCGATCGAATCGCGTCAAATTGCTGGCGAGCGAACGATACCGAATTTCCAAGATACCGTCGCTTTCGAAATTAACGAACCGATATACCGAAAGCTCGCCGTAACTACGAAGATATTTCCGAAACCTTCGAACACGTTCACTTCGCACAGCGTAGAAGCATAGCGCACCCGACCTTAAAATCCTCGTTCGGTTTGTCGTCTGTGCAGAAATTCTCGCGCATTTCGAATCACGGTCCTACGATATCCACTGGAGGATGGCGACTCCTTCGTAGCGCTCCGGATCGCTCTAGTTCGAGTAACTTGGACTTTGCTCAACCGTCAATGACGCTAGCGAATTCGCCGATTTTTTCCCTAAGAATCCGTAATCTCCTTCGAATCTTTCTTGTCGACTCGTACGAAACTGAAAAAATCACAACATAGAGTCACTTCTGCCCTTCGATTCATTCGCTAGTCTCGTACGCGGCTGCGAAGGGCGCAATGCCCGTTAGATAAATAAATAGATAAACCAGCGTCATTTGGCTGCTACGAAGGAAATCGTTGCTGCTTCGATGGCGTGCTTCTAAATATTTTCATTTCGACGGACGAAATCGAGTTTGTTCTCTGGCTAGCAGTTTTCTCGCACGGCTAATTTAGCCGCTAGCCAACGATCGTCAGCGACGCGTCGGCGAAGCGAGCGATCTACTAGGCGTTATCTTCTACGTTTATCGTGTTCGGCTGTGTTTTTCCGTCTAATATCGCGGCGAATTTGTATTTTTCGCTGCCCTTTTTCCCTCTGTGTTTCCCGTTTTCCTAAGTATCCGGCAACTATCTGTCGTTGTAAATGCGTTTGTTTCAGCGGGCTCGTACGCGAAAATGGACAAAAATAAACCGGTCTTCGCATCGACCGATAGATCGATCCGTTCGAATCGAAGAAAATTACGGCGCATTCCGCGTAACTCGTCAACGACGGTGCACGCGATGGCCAAAGCAAAGAGACCGTGTTTGGCGCGTCGCAACGAGCAAGGGGCTGAAAGACGGAGAGCAGAGGCAACGCGATTCGCGAGACGCGACGCACGGATACGGTACAGCGAGTCGAAAAATTGATCGCGTGCCAAACCGCCTCTCGTTTGCTAACGCGTTACCGGCATAAATGGAGGGATGGTGTTCGAAAAATGACGCTTTTCTTCGCGTCGCTCTTAGTTCGGTTCGACTGTCGACGCGAAAAGCGCAACGAGCGATTCCATCGACAAAGGGAGTCTCGTCGTTGCCGTCGGTTTGTCCCTTCGTAAAGATAATTTCGACTAATTTTTCGAATCGGCGTGATTCGCTAGCCGTGGAAGCGAGAACGTTTCTTGCAGTAACGGAAGGACGCGTTTAAGCGGATGCGCGTATCGCTTCTCGAAAAAAGCGAGCAATTTAAAGCGACCGTGGCAACCGGTATAACCGTCGCCTCTGAGTTTCCACGCGTTCCGAGTAAACGAGATCGCGATCGCGCTCGCATACGAAATATCGAGGCGAGCCCGTAAATATCAGAAGCGACGACCGTACACCCGCGTTTCCATGCGTCTACACGACCGTGCGCGAGCAAATCCAAAGAACGAAGCTCTTCCGTTCGCTAGCCGTGGAACGCGACTCGACTCCACTCCACTCTACTACTCCACTCGACTCGATTAGAATCCGAATCGAGTTTCGGTTCTCCTCTCTCTCTCTCTCTCTCTCTCTCTCTCTCTCTCTCTTTCCGATTCTCTCAGTCGCGCGAACGCTACGCACGCCAGGATTCTCGCTTCTCGCGCAGACTCGTTGCAATTATCTTCTTCTTTCTGCTCGAAAAACACCGTTGCGTTCGCGATCACGGCCACGTTTCGACGATATTCCGCGCGTTCTCGCGTCCCTTGCG
>NT_177515.1:235349-235522 GCF_000188095.3 Bombus impatiens
GAACCGCGCAAGCAAGAGGAAGAGGGACAGAGAGAACAAAGAGCGAGAAGGAAAGGAAAAAAGGAGAAAGGGACAAACGAGAAACGAGCGCGCGATCAGCGACACCCGGTTTGCCTACTTACGCCTACTTCGAAGTTTAGGCGGACGGCGAGTCGCGAAACCGCGTCTTCTCC
>NT_177515.1:235527-236773 GCF_000188095.3 Bombus impatiens
GCGTCTTCTCCCGAGGCCGAGGATCGCGAGCGTCGCAACGAGCCGAGACGGAAAGCAGCGGAAAAAAGGGAAAGCTACGTTCGACTCTGGCCACCGGGACTACCCGGGTACCGTTGATAAGAGACAAGAGCGGCGGTTCTTCCCGGCGATTTAAATATTTATGAATTATAGAGTGGCTCGCCTTGTAGTTGGCGAATTTTTGTCAACGACTTTGAACCGGGAAGCGAGTAACTTCTCCCCTTCCTCTGCCGTGTCTATTCATTGGCCGACTCTAAAGGAGATTTATGCGCGCAGCCTCGAGCGTCGTCGAGAGAAAAGCACGCTCGCAGGCATTCGCGCGTTTCCAGCGACCGGTCGAAACGCGCCTAATAACGAGAGACGCGCAACGTCGCCGCGCGATCCATTTCCACTCGAGTTTTTACGTTTGGGTCCGGACAGCTCGTAAACGCGCCGCCGTACGGCCCTCGTCCCCCGCGCCGGCACCCGGATTCCCGGTTCGACTTCCGGTTTAAGCGTAGAACACGACTTTCCAATAAGGTCGTCGCCGATCTCTTCGGTCCCCGGATCCTCGGTATGTTTCCACCGTTTCGGGTGGCCGAGTTCAGGTACGAGAACGTTTTCGACCGAAACGCAACCTGCGGTTCCCTATCTTCGTCACGATATCTTTGCCTCTGCCCGTTGTCGTCTCTTCCTCGTCAGCCCGGTGGCTGGCGGCTGACCGTCGACGAACCCGGCTGACAGATGGGGAAAAGTCGAGCGGTTCCGTCATATCGTCGCGGTAGGTAGCATCGGTATCGATTTTGCCAAAGTGGCGACGCAGGGGGTGTGGATCGAACGTACGACCGCCATTTTACTCGGACCCACCATCGCGGTTTCTCCTCTCTCTCTCTCTCTCTCTCTCTCTCTCTCTCTGTCGCTGGCCCTCGTTTCATCCCCAAATCTATTTTACGGGGAAACGACCGAGCGACCGGCCGACCGTGGCAGTCCATTACGTTCGGCCGTCCTGTCGTTAGTTGGCCCATCAAACGAGAAAGCCCATCGATAGCAGGGGGTCGCCGGTTTATAGCCTCGCAACGCCATCGTCCCTAACTTTCGCTGTTTCGAGCGTAGCAGCTTTCCGCTTCGGAGAACTAGGCTCGTCTCTGTCCGCGATATTCTCCCTCGGCCGCGATATCAACGATCACGCCGCGACTCGTCGTCGAGCAGCGTTTCGTCGAAATATCGAAATGCTCGCCGCCGCGCAGTC
>NT_177515.1:236788-236999 GCF_000188095.3 Bombus impatiens
GGAGGCGGCGAGCGGACGACTCGAGGATTCGGGCTAATTATAATATAAAACTTGCCGCGCCTTGTCGCCTTTCGTGTTCCTCCGCGATTCCTTTTCCTGTCCGTTTCCCTCGGGAACAAGGTTGCGCCGTTCGTCGCGGGCTCAGCCGTTCCCAACCGAATGTCGCGTTCGGTCACGGTGCCGCTTGGAACGCGCGTCCTTCGCCACCGGC
>NT_177516.1:0-465 GCF_000188095.3 Bombus impatiens
ACGCTATATGGGACGACGTTATAACGTATTACGTTATATGTGACGACGTTATAACGTATTACGTTATATGATATAACTTTATAACGTATTACGTTATATGGTATAAAGTTATAACGTATTACGGTATATGGTATAACGTTGCATAGTGTAACGTTATATGTTATAACGTATTACGTTATATGGTATATCGTTATAACGCCTTACGTTATATGGTATAACGTTATAACGTCTTACGTTATATCGTATAACGTTATAACATGTTACGTTATATGGTATATCGTTATATTGAATTACGTTGTATGGTATATCATTATAACGTATTTCGTTATATGGTATAACGTTATAACGTATTACGGTATATGGTGTAACATTATAACGTATTACGTTATATGGTATAACGTTATAACTTATTACGTTATATGGTATAACGTTATAACGTATGACGTTATATGGTATAACGTTATA
>NT_177517.1:0-1201 GCF_000188095.3 Bombus impatiens
TCACTATGGAAGGCCTCCAGGAAACTCACGCGCCACCCACAAATAATCCCTTCAATCCGCCGTCCGCAAGGAGGACGGGCGCGTAGCCCTATAGAAAAAGCCGCCCTGTTTGCTAAATACTTGTCTACAGTATTCAAATCCCATTCCACCAAAGCTGTCGCGGACGTTACTAAATACCTGCACACCCCCTTCGAAAAGTCTCCTCCTATTGAACCCTTCACGTCTGCAGAGACTATAGAATCTATCAGTCGCCTAAATCCCAGGAAAGGAGCAGGGCACGACCTAATAGGCAATAAAGCAATCAAAGAACTTCCCATAAAAGGAATTGCACTCGTCACATCGATTTTTAACGCTATCCTTCGCCTTGAACACTATCCTAAGGCCTGGAAAATCTCACTGATTACCCTCATCCCTAAACCTGGTAAACCGATATAGGAAACTAGCTCCTATCGCCCAATCAGTCTTTTACCTACCCTGTCTAAACCATTCGAGAAGATGCTCACTAATCGACTCCTTCCACTCCTAGAGGACTTGAAAACACTCCAAGATCACCAGTTCGGCTTTCTAAAACAACATTCAACAGTAGAGCAAATCCATCGCATTACGATCAGCCAAACCCTTGAAAAGAAAAAATATTGCTCAGCGGTTTTCCTAGACATCCAACAGGCATTCGACAAAGTTTAGCATGAAGGGCTACTATACAAGCTTAAAAAGATCCTACTTCACCCCCACTACTCCATCCTAAAAGCCTACCTAACCAATAGACAATTCATGGTTAAATGCCTAGGCGCCACTTCCGCAACATTCCCAATACAATCCGGCGTACCCCAAAGTAGTGTCCTCGGACCCCTATTGTACTCCATCTACCTGCCGACTTACCTATATCAAACGAGATAACAATAGCAACACTTGCAGACGACACAGCGCTATTAGCTACCCACGCAGACCCGGCAATAGCCTCATCTACTCTCCAACGAACAGCGAAGTCTCGACTCCATGGAAAAGTGGTTTCATAAATGGGGCTTGAAAATTAACGAAAAGAAATTCTCATATGTAACCTTCACGCTCCGGAAACAAACCTGCTCCCAGGTCGCCATTAACAACACAATAATTCCTAGCAAGAACTCAGTCATATACCTGGGCATGACCCTTGGCAGGAGGCTAACTTGGAAAAATCACATCACAGACAAAACAAAGCAAC
>NT_177518.1:0-623 GCF_000188095.3 Bombus impatiens
TCTCGTTGGTTATATTTCGACGTTTAAGCGCTCGTTGAACACTACCTTACACTGCACACGAAAAGCACTACCGTTTAATCGTCGAAACAAGCAAAATAGCTCGCAAACCGCGAAGATTTCGTCCATTTTGATGAAGTCTGGCCGTCATTTCCGTCGCGTTGGAGATATTTCGACATTTAAGAGCTCGTTGTACTCCATTTTACACTGCAAACGAAAAGCACTACCGTTTAAGTGTCGAAGCAAGCAAAATATCTCGCAAACCGCGAAGATTTCGTCCATTTTGATGAAATCTGGCCGTCATTTCCTTCCGGTTGGAGATATTTCGACGTTTAAACGCTCGTTGAACTCCATTTTACACTGCAAATGCAAAGCATTACCGTTTAAGCGTCGAAACAAGCAAAATAGCTCACAAATCGCGAAGATTTCGTCCATTTTGATGAAATCTGGCCGTCATTTCCTTCCCGTTGAAGATATTTCGACGTTTAGGAGCTGGCTGAACTCCATTTTACACTGAAAATGCAAAGCACCACCATTTAAGCGACGAAAAATGCAAAATAGCTTACAAATCATTTCGTTGATTTTGATGAGATCTAGTCGTCATTTCCCTCCCGTTGGAGATATTT
>NT_177519.1:0-17436 GCF_000188095.3 Bombus impatiens
GGCAGATACGGGCCCACCAACTTCTCCGAGGTTCTCCGCACCGGATCACCAAACTGGCGGTGGCCGAAAACGCCAACCAGTCACCATCCGACTATAGGAGAATTTCAGATTCATCGGGGTTTCCCAGGACTTGGTCCTACGCCCTGAGAACCCGTAGCCGCCTCGTGCCCCCCTTAAAAACTATTCTATCTGTCATTTATCTTTTTAAAGCTTACTTTCACAATTTATGGTCGATGGTCGAATAAACAAGGCACACATATCTCCTAAATGTATCTTTATTTATTCTTTAGTCTCCTAGAATCCAAACAAATCCATTCTTTTGCCATCCAAAAAATTATATTGCCTTACGTATTACTTATTATCATTTTATACTCTCTTTTCCTTCTTTTCTTACTTCTTTCAACTTTCACCCATCTAACGTCTACAATCTTTTTACATATTTTACAATTTTCTAACAAAATTAACCCATGTTTTGACAAATTCCCATGCTGAATCAACATCGCTATTACCTTCCCTGCTCCACCTTTCACACACCCAAGCTAAAAACGCGTTTATTTTATTTACGCATCTTTTTTACACACCTCGTCTTTTCACCCTATATTTTTACGCTCTTATTATTACCTGCTTCAAGGAAAACGTTTCACATTTCCAAACGCTTTTTCTTTTACACATCTTATTTACACATTTACGAGTTACTTCTTCCTGCCCTCCCTTCGTTACACATTTTTCCCCCCAAGCTCGCACATAACCAACGAGATAATACAATTTCTCATTTCCTTCTTCCTCTTGTTAATCCTCTTGCTGTTCGTTGTTATCTGTCACAATCCACTTCTCCAGATGCATCGTCCATCCATGCTCGCAGGGCAATTTATACAAAGGAAAACAAACAGATACGATAAGCTATAACTACATAAGAGATAATTAAAATTATCCTTCGCGTTGTATGTACCACCATTTGCGATCAACGTACATTTGCTCTAAATTTTCAGATGCACAAAATATCTCACACAGCTCAGATTAACGAAAAACTCTGCAACCGTGGAACATGCGCTCCTCAGACTGCCGAGACACTATCATGAACTACGTAGAGTTCGGATCGATGTCCAATAAACTATTCTAATATTTTCGAATAAATTTAATATATTATATATAAAATACTATATAATATATATACTATATACTTCACTATATAATATATACTATATACATTAGGTGGTAATGACAAAATCCGCAATCACTTAGTTGCCAACCCAGTATTACGTTACATAGTATTACGCTGTATAGTATTACGTTATATCGTATTACGTTATGTAGTATTACGGTATACTATATTACGTTATAATGTATTACGTCAGATAGAATTACGTTATATAGTATTATGCTATATATTACGTTATAACGTATTACGTTATATAGTATTACGCTATATAGTATTACGTTATATCGTATTACGTTTTCTAGTATTACGGTATTACGTTATAATGTACTACGTTATATAGTATTACGTTATATAGAATTACGTTATATTATATTACGTTATATAGTATTACGGCATATTATGTTAGGTTATACTGTATTACGTTATATACAATTATATGATATAATATTACGGTATATTATATTACGTTGTAGAGCATTACGTTATATTGTATTACGTTATACTGTATTATGCTATATTATATTACGTTATAATGTATTACGTTAATGAGTTATTTTATATAGTATTACGTTATAATGTATTAAGTTATAATGTATTGGGTAGACAACTAAGTGATAGCGGATTTTTCATTAAGTGGTAATGACAAAACTCTCAGTCACTTAGTTGCCAACACAATATTACGTTAAATAGTAATACGTTATGATATATTACGTTTTATAGTATTAGGCTGTTTAGAATTACGTTATGTTATACTACGTTATACTGTTACGTTACGGTATTTGGTATTACGTTATATTATATTACGTTATATTGCATTGCGTTATATACAATTACATGATATAGTATTACGTTATACTATATTACGTTATACTATATTACGTTATAATATATTACGTTATGTAGTATTACGGTATATTATATTACGTTATAATGTATTACGTCAGATAGAATTACATTATATAGTATTACATTATATTGTATTACGTTATATTATATTGCGTTATACTGTATTATGCTATGTTATATTACGTTATAATGTATTACGTTATATAGTATTATGGTATATTATATTGCGTTATAATATATTACGTTATATAGAATTACGTATTATTATATTACGTTATATAGTATTTCGTTATATTATATTACGTTATACTGTATTATGCTATATTATATTACGTTATAATGTATTACGTTAATGAGTTATTTTATATAGTATTACGTTATGATGTATTAGGTTATAATGTATTGGGTAGAAAACTAAGTGATAGCGGATTTTTCATTAAGTGATAATGACAAAACCCCCAGTCACTTAGTTGCCAACACAATATTACGTTAAATAGTAATACGTTATGATATATTAAGTTTTATAGTATTACGCTGTTTAGAATTACGTTATATTGTATTACCTTATATTGTATCACGCTATAATGTATTACGTTATATAGTATTACGAATTATTCAAATCATTTTAAGATAAGAGAACATAAATTAGATCTTAAATGTATGTAATTTGTAAAAACTGTATTATAAATATTCATATCATTTTATAGCTTAAAGTTATTAAATTATATACATGCTTACATTACGTGGACTTATGTTATATAAGCACCTATATATATATCGCAATAATCATAAGATCATAAATTAAAATGTGTTTCAATAATGTAATAACTTGCATAGATTCTTTTTCAATAACAAAGACATAGTTTACTATGATATTTATAATATACGTATGTGTTTTTAAATTAATTTATATACTATTATTATAGAATATTCCTTAAATTAGTATTAAAATGTCGTATAACTTCTTAAATATTATATAAGTTTTTACTTACAGCTTAACAATTAATAGAATTATCTAATTAATTAATAGAATTAATAGAATAATTTAATGTACATTTCAAAAACAACAATTGCATATTAAATTGTTCACAAAATCATATGTATAATTGAAGAAAATTATGGTAACAATAATCGTATACTGCATAATATTAATATTTAAAGATTCATGGTTCTAAAATCTCATTATAAATTCTTTTTTTTAATAGTATCTACTATCTTGGAAGAGAAGTCTAAATAGTTTAATTATATTCAAAGTGACTAGAAATGTTGCTATTTTTTTTTTGGGGGGGGGGCTATTAATAGATATTTCTTATTTTGGCAAGAATGATGTATTGTAAATTTGGGAAATCATGAACAAGTTTTTAAAAATTTATAATACTTATTTTTAAATAATACTTTCTAAAATTATTTACCTGTACATTAAGCAATGAAACATATATATATATGTATGTATGTATGTATGTACAAAACAAATTATTGTTTGGGCTATATACATAAAAATCATTTTATAAGGGATAGGAGAAGATACAATTTTGGGAATATCGACCATAAATGGCAGTTCGCCATGAGTATGGAATGATTAATTCTCAATGCTAATGGGAGTGAGTTACCAGGAAAACCTGATGTGCAATAAAAGTATTAAAATTTAATGTAAAATAAAGGATGTAGAATATATATTACAATATAAATGTTCTCCAATTTAGTACCTCATTTACTGATCATTTCTCTAAAGTTTATAAAAGCGATCAATAATGTAACGTTATATTGTTGAAAACTTAGGATGGACGGAATCCATATTATTGGATTTAGGTGCTATTCAATAAGAGTAGAAAATCCAGATATTGATTAAGTTCTACAATGTAGAAACAATTTTATTTAACTTACTACGATTTGAATTAAGAAATCTTAGCTACATTATGAGATCAGTTGAGGATTTAATTACTAGTGACGTTTTAGAATGTCAAGAAAACGTAAAAGAGAATTTGGAAGTGACGTGATTTGATACATGATATCGAATGGATTTAAAATGTTGTTAAACTGATAGAGATCAATGATAATGTGGTGACAAAAAGTGCTTAATGGGTATAACATTGCAAGATAGGTGCGGAAACGTGTGTCTATCCCAGTATTCATTGGATACATATTAGTAGAGCTTACACCTTCCGTTTCCTTGTAAGATGGGCCCCAGAAGTATCTACAACATAGCATGTATGTTACTAATATGATTTTGAGCCTTCCAAAACATTGAATAAATGTATGAAATCTCTTATATAAGGAAATATCTTCGAAAACAATCGCTAATACCAACCAATATCTATTTTTGTCCAAGCACTTTATCTTGGAATGCTCCTCCAATTATCTACGATTATATTTTGCATCTAATTTAAAGGCAATTCATGAGAAGATTTTCTTCATGACAGTTTTTCCTTTACTTTTTCAACAGTTTTACACATGCAAAGATTTGCATTTATATAATAAGTGAGGTATTGACATTGTAAAAAATCACTTATTACGGATTTACTGCTCTAACGATTCACACCCAAATAAAACATATTCTTCTCTTGACAACCAAAATGGATTACCTTCTATATATTCTGGTGGTGTCTTGTCTAAAATAGTGATTACAGTAAATGAATTATATACATGCACATATTGTTTTAGACAAATAAATGTCTTTTACATAAAGATTATTATATATTTACCAGGATGTACAGCTAAAGGCACGTATGTGGAACCCATTGCAACATTCCAACTATGAGTACCAGGACAACTTCTTACTTCTAATATCTTGCTGTGCTCTGGTAATAATTCTCGTAAATCTTTAGTCAATCTTAGCCCAAAACCTGAAAGGTGTGTATTGCCTCCAGTGAGCAAAATGTGTGAGAGACAATCATGCAATATTTCTTCCGATAAACCAGACGTTACATCTTTTATCACTTGTGGTAAACCAAGGTCGATATACATCATTTCGGGAGCAATATATAATTCTGAACCCAAGGAAACTCTCTAAAAAATGTAAATAATTATTATAACAATAAACATTGTAAAGGACTTTAACTGTATGAATACATGTGTAAATTCACTAACCAAAAATTGCTTATTATCAGTATAACTTCGAACTCTAACTTTAATACATTCTTCATTTTTTTGTCCTACTCTTCTCTCTTCATTTTTGATATTGTAACTTAATCTACACCTTTCTTTAATAGGTAATGTATCCAGATATGATATAGGAATATGATAACATCCTTTTAGATACCAATGCATAGCTTGTTTTAGATGGTATGCTACATGCCAACCACCAACAGGTAATAATCTCCAACGTTGTGGTATAACACGTCCACCAATTACAACAGCTACCGTTGTACTTAAAGCACCACTATCAACTACGACACAAGTTTCCACATCCAGCATTGCACATGCTGCTAAAGGTTTAGGAACCAGACATACTCTAGAAATTTATTTACTTTATAAAAGAATACCTTCTTACAATATAATTTTTCTATCTTACCTTGATACCTTGACTTCTTGGAACAAGTAATGCAACAATTGTTTTCTTAGCATTGGATGCATAGCTAATGGTTCACAGAACATGAGCACTGCATTGGGTTTCCTTAATGTTGAAGTTAATCTCATTTGATGAAACAAATGACCAACAAATGTTTTAAGAACAGGAAATGTTCCATCACTTAATAATGCTTCTGCTGGACTAACAAGATCAACATTTGGAATTCCAAGTACTTCAACGGTATCAGTGCAATATCCATTTATAAGTTTCTCATAAATTGGATTTGGCCTCGCATAACATGTTGGATCATTTTGATGAGTAATTAATCTCTTTTTTTCTCTATATAATTTAACAGAATTACAAAAAACACAAAATGGGCCACTAGGTCTAGGGATTTTAGCGGTTGCTAATTCAGATAATTTCAATAGTTTTAACTTTTTAGCTAGTGATTTGCCATCACATTTTGGACGTGTACTACTACTTGGGACATTTTGTGTTTGTTCCAAATATGTTTCATTATTATATTTAGGTACACCAAACATTGAAAAATGTCTTCTTAATTCAAAGTGTGGCTCAATAACCCATGTATACTTATTTCCAATTTCAATTACTACTTTTGCGCTAGAACCTTCAACGCAATTTCTTTGACATGTATAACCACTGCAGTGACGACATTTTGGGAAATGAACATTTTCTCCCAATGTAATTACCATATATAATCTATAGCACATTGCTTTAAAGCTGACACTAAGTAATTGTAAACACTTTATATCTGGAAATCTAAAATGTACTTTTGAAATCAATTGTAGCCACTTCATTTTCCTGGAAAGACATGAGTGAATTCTATAAATAGTTGATAGCAGTAGTTTTTTAAATATACATTCATTTTTAAAATTGTGTATATTTTAATAGAGTCAATAAATGGTAAATTCCTTTTATACAAAGAAATTTTATGTGATAATTATGAACTTTGCGGAAGTTTGTCATCTTATTTACAGTCTTACATTGCAAATTCATAATAGCACAAACTTTTATTTACTTTGCAAGTGAGTTATTGAACTTCAATGTATTTTTCACATAAACTTAATCTCAAACTTACCACAAGTAATCAGTATCTGAAGCTTTCCTTAAATATTTGCACGTATTACCGATAGCAATAATATCAGGTACATCACAATATAATAAGATTTTTACCCAAATTTCTTCAGGGAAGATCGAAGGATCCATAATTATTAATAAAAGTTATACAAAAGATATAATAATTAATAGTTACTAATACAAGATTGCAGACACTCCCCACAAACAGTGAATACGTGAGTCAAGTTCAAGGTTACAATGGTGAAAATAGCGAATCAATATGTTATCGACGGATGATACTTCAATAAGAATTACTACAATGATAATAATAAAACCAGCAATAAACATTACTTATTAAAGATGTTATCACAAATATTTACAAGGTAGCTTTCATATTTAATGAATTTTTAATCTCATGATCTATAAGTTTGCTGCTATTCGTTATCTTAGCATAGAAGAATGGAGTAGAATGAAAAGCAAGACTTTTAAAATGTCTGAATATACATGATACTCTGTTTATAACTTTATAATTATATAAAAATAACAATAGCTATATATAGGACATAAGGGTATTTTATTTCCAATCCCATATATAAAGTACTTCATCTGTGGTAAAGGTATCATATTTTTGAAGATAACTTGTATTGTGATTTTGTTAAATATCTGAGATCAGTGGTACAGCTATATTTATTCGAAAGATATTTTTATTATAAAAAACCTGTTATATATACATAGATATATATATAACAAGCATTATATATACAATAGTATCAAAAATTATGATTCAATACAGGATTTGTAAAACAACAGTGTACCTTTTTTATACCTAAATTAGTAATACTCATGTGATTAATACTGGATAGTACTTTTATAAAGTAATTGTTTTACATGAAGTTAAGAAGCTGATAGGAGTGTCTTTATATAGGGATTTTCGTGAGATAGAACTTCTCTTTTAAATGTTGAAATTTTATCTTCCAGTTCCGCATCAGATAATGATTTATCTAAATTCCTGCATTTACTAATAAATTCTGCAATAAGAACTTCAGCTTCCTGTAACATTATTAAAGATTAGATTATATCAGCAATATTTAAGATTTTTATATGTTTCTAACAAAAATATGATTACCTTTATAATATCTTTTTTTTTTTGTGGATTATCAGAACCTTCAAAAACTGAGTCTTGGTAATCTTCAAGCTCTGCTTGTTTACGCTTAGCAAACTAAATGAAATATTTGTTTTCTTATCATTAATATGGCAAAATTAAAATTTAGAAATATAAATCAAGACATGTTTTACCTCTATAACATCTTGTGGGAAATTAGCCATTTTAGCGACATGTATGCCAAAACTTTGATCACATATACCAGGTTTTACTTTATATAATAAAGTTAATTTATTATCGTCTACAAGGGCTGTAACGTGTTGATTTTTAACGGCAGATACTTCTTCTTCTAATTTAGTTATTTCATGAAAATGTGTCGCAAAAAGACAGTAGCATTTGATTTCTTTTGCTAAATATCTGCAAAAAATTTTATTGTTATAAATTATACAGAAAAATAAAAATTTGTGATAAAATCAGAAGATTGTTCATATATTACTCGGCGATTGACCATGCTATACCGCAACCTTCATAAGTAGAAGTTCCTCTGCCTAATTCGTCAATTAACACGAGGGAATTACAAGTTGCTGTCTATCGAAATCGTATAAAATATAAATGTATACATATTATTCAATATTTAATGCTATAAATATCATCAATTTACTTTTAATATAGCAGCAGTTTCTATCATTTCCATCATAAATGTAGAAAGCCCTTTTAATTGAGAATCATCAGCTCCTACACGGGCTAATATACAATCCAATAATGATATTCTTGCTTGATCGCAAGGAACAAAGCTTCCAATATGTGCCATTAAAGCACTGACACCAGCAGATCTTATATAGGTGCTTTTACCTCCCATATTTGGACCAGTTATGATGCGAAAATGACATTCGCCTATAATTTTAGAAATTATTATATGCTACATTTATCAAAATAATATATGAGACAATATTTTTAAAAATTACCTCTTTTAAAACTGATATCATTAGCTATAAAATCTACTCCTTCTTGAATTTCCAAACATGGATGTCGAACTTGAGTAAGATTAAACTCACCAGCTTCGGTAGGTAGCATTTCAGGACGTACATATGGTTTATTAGCACTTACAGCAACAGAAGCAAAAGCAGTAAGTACATCAAGAGATGCCAATACATTTCCAATAGCTTTTATTGTACTACTGTAACCGGCTGTCCAAGAGATAGTAATACAATGATATAAACGTGTATTTGTTTTATTGTCTAATTGCATTTTAGTTAATATATATATATATATATGTAATATATAATATATAAATATTATATATATATATATGTAATATATAATATATAAAATACCTGCAATTTCAATTATTTCTGTAACAACCTTTTTTTGTTCCACTGTATATTTATCTCTAGCAACAATGTATTCATCATTTAAATCATTTAATTTATTGCTTCGAAATCGTACACCGCTTTTATTAGAATCCAGAATAATATACTGTTTCTTATTTCTTAGTACTTTTTCTTCTTTCAATGTTACACGAAAATAATATCCAAGCTGTTGATTTGATTCTAGTTTTAGAGTTTTTCCAGCTTCGATTGAAAGATCATTAGCAACTTTACCCAATTGAGATTGTAATTTCGCTTCCACTTCATCCATAGTATTTTTTAATTCTAATATCAATATGTATAAATTTATACGTAAAAAACATATTTACATGTATAGCACAATGAAATGAAAGATTGTATAAGTACCTTTCAATTCATCATCAAATTCGGCTCGTACTAAGAAATCTCCTTTTTCGGCGGAATCTAAATCAATTGTTTGTTCAACCATTTGTTGAAATTTGTCCATGTCTGTAATAAGTTCACTCAAAGGATCACTGAACATTGTTTTTAAGGCTATTACGTTTATATTAGAAAGCTGTTCTAATAATCTAGGCAAATGTGATATACACATGTAAATCCTAAAATAAAACCAATATAAATATATATATATATATATATATTATATACTATATATATACTATATATATATATATACTAATATATATGTATATGTATATATATATATATATATATATGTATATATATATATATATACATATATATATAGTTATATTATATACTGTAAATACATTATTTACTTATAAAGGTCTTGTAAAGTTGATTTTTTTCTGGCCAATTTTTTTGCAAGCACTTGCAAATCCGGTATGCGTCTTAAATGATCTTCACTAAGATTAGTCCGTAATTCATTATCATTCACTAGTGTTTCAACAATATCATGTCTTTCTTTTATAAGACATAAATCTTTTAAAGGTTGTCTAATCCATTGTGCAAGCAATCTATGACCTTGTGATGTCCTACATTTATCCAAAATGCCCAAAATACTTGTAGGTGCGTTTCCATTTAAAATAGAGGAGGTATCAACGCGTGATTCGATATTAAGTGCTTTTATAGCAGCTGAATCTAGCTTTAAATAACGTGACTCCTTTATTTGGTCTATAGCAAATTGATTTAAATTTCCTTCATCTGATGTTAACTAGTAGAAAATTATCAAATTAAATTAAAATATTTTGTCTTTATTAATATAATATACTTACATCTAAATATTTAATAAGCGCAGAAGTAGCTGACATAGCAAAGCTTAAATTGATTTCAGGTAAAGACTGTACATTTTGTTGTTGACCTTTCTTGAATTTTATTAAAGTATTTAAATCTTGTATAACTGATTCACTAGAAAATTCACTTCTTTTTCTTGTAGTAACCATTACATTATTTCGTTCCATGACCTAAAAGATGGAAGAAAGGAAAAAAACAAATAAATGTTCCATTCATATCATTAAGATTTTTAGTTCAACTGTTTTATACGAAAGAGATGTCTTATCTGTTTACTTGTTTAAGAGTTTGGAATTCATAGCTGCCTTCACCTTGAATTAATAAACATTCTTTGGGAGCGAGTGTAACAACCATTGATTCCAAATTGGAAAATGATTCATTGTCTTGAAATTCACAAACAGAAAATGAAGTTGCTGTAGTATCTACACAGCTTAAGCCAACAATCTAAGAAAATGATAAAGTATATATATATATATACTATTGTATATATATATATATATATATATATATATATATATATATATATATATATATATATATATATATATATATATATATATATATATATATATATATATATATATATATATATATATATATATATATATATATATATATATATATATATATATATATATATATATATATATATATATATATATATATATATATATATATATATATATATATATATATATATATATATATATATATATATATATATATATATATATATATATATATATATATATATATATATATATATATATATATATATATATATATATATATATATATATATATATATATATATATATATATATATATATATATATATATATATATATATATATATATATATATATATATATATATATATATATATATATATATATATATATATATATATATATATATATATATATATATATATATATATATACAATATTATGATATAATATAATATAATATAACAATATATATAATAAAACTACTTATAAAAACTTTTCAACAAAAAGTTTATCGCATGGTTATTTACTACTACTCACTCTAGATTTTGCCTCCATTCCTAATTTCACTGCTATGACATGTACACTAACAGCAACATCGTTATTGCCAAACAGTGTATCTTCAAATTGTGTTAAATTTCCAGGAGAACCTTTATATTCTAATACCCAATTTTGATTTTTTGCTGATCCTTGATTAACATAAACTTCTACTCTGTATTGTTTTACTAACAGTAGATCACGTATAAAAGATTCAAAATGATTTTTGTTAAGAATAACACCCTCGGTTTTATATGGATCTGCATTGTACAGAAATTTTTTTAGATAAGTACATAATAAATTAGTAAAAGTATAGAATAAACAGAATAAAGGTTTCTTAATAATCCTTACTAGTAATACAGTTAAATAAATATTTTAAAGTTGAATTTCAGAACTTACCAGCTCCTATCATCTTACAAACTGACGTAGTTTTAAAAACTTCTTGTGCAGCAAATAAAGCATCATTACCATGTAATGTGTAATAATCTGATCTATTAAAAAATCGTATAGTGGTATTAAGTTTCTGAAATCAATCAGTATTTGATTACATACATATATTTTAAATTTAAAATCTGAGGATTAATAATATAATGGTATATAATATATTATAATGAGACTACCTATCCAGAATTATATCATATGATATTATCTTTAGATATATTCTTGACCTATTTTTATAACTTACTCATTTTCATGACTGATATTCCTAAAGTAACACAAATTTGTAAATATTATAATTCTGCAGAGACACAAAATTAAAAAATAAAGTTAATTTTTGGAAATTGTTAGACATATGAACGTTTAACATGAAAATTGTAATTATTACCAAATCATAATTATTACACTTGTTTTCAAGAAAATGAAGAATCTCATTACATATCTGTAGGTCAATGTCTATCTAGGGTCAAAATGTCATGAATTGATATTAATGTAATACGTATGAGTTCAAGGAAATCTGATATATTGTGGAAAAGATGTATCAATTTAACGTATTACATTAATATGACATCATTGAATAATTATATATACATTTAATTTTTTATTATCTTTAAAATATATTTAAAAGTTTTGAAACTATTAGTTTAATAAAATATTAATATAAAATTATATACTAATTTAATAACGAATAATATGAAAATAATATAGATATCACTAATAGTTCATACAGAAGATCAAAATATCATATACAAATATGTTAGTATAATATGAAATTTAAAAATAATTTGTGAATAGAAAAATTAAGAAAATTTGTTAATGGCATTATCTTGGAAGCATTATTTTTATTGTGATAAAAGATCAAAGTTCATGTTCCAGGAAGGTCAGTAATATATGGCGTATGTAAGTAGGCCATTAAAAACATTATGAACTATTTCAATTCCTTATATTATATTCCTTATATTGTTTAAGCAATATCTTGTTAAATACATTATTATATGAGTATAAGAAACTTTTATACTAAATATGTAGTATAAAATAAAGGGAATTGTATTTCTTTCAAATAATGCTACAACATATAAATACAATGAAAGATACACCTATCTTAGAATTAAAAATAGAACATTTGTCTCATTGATGTATCTCAGTAATCATTTTAATCTGTCTCCTTGAAGTTCTACCTATTATGAAATAGGAATAAATTACCATATTGCAACAAGGATGTTATACATTGAGGATGACATCATTGATGATACATCAAATCAAATTTGCAGCTGTTAGTGGAAACTATTTATGTAATTATTATCAGGAAATTAAAGAAATATATTTATATATCTATGAGAAACATAAGTAAATATAATGAAATAAAATATTATATATTTATAAAATTATTAATATAGCAACAGCTTCTTTTTCCTTTAATTACAATTCATGAAGTAGTTTATTATAAATTTTCATGAATATAATAAAGTATATAATACAAGCTTCTCAAAATTATTTCATATTAAATATTTGAATTAAAATACGTATGTATGGTATCTTGAATAAAAATTAAATGGATCTTTCTAGCTAATACAAAACATATATTAGAAACTGTTTGTCTGCTTTTCTCTTCTGTTACTGTGAATTATTAGTTGTGATAAGAATGTATGTACATAACTGGGATAAATGCACAGAAAATATTATCACCATGTAAGAATGAAAGAGAATGTTTTCAAAGAAGTGATGAAGAAGGGGGAGCTAACATAAATGGAATTGCTCCAACTTGCATATAGTACATATCAACATATACTGCCACTGAGATCATTTCAATCGTCAATTCTTAAGTGGATTTTGATCTTTCACCACATGGTAATTAAATTTATAATTTTAACTTAATAACAGATACAGAGTACTAATTTTATCGTACATATAATATTTCTTTAAGTGTTATTTTTGTTCCTTAACGAATAATATGTAAAATATATTTTATAATAATATAAAAATTTATTTACATGCGTTTTTCATAAAAAATAGCTAAAACAATTTTATATTTTCAGAGATCAAATTAGTAACATGGTGGCACAAAGTATTGTCATTTTATCTTTATTAATAACATACGCATTATCTGCACCAACTGGATGCATAGAATCTTGTATTTCTTATGTTAAACAATATCAAACACAAACTTCTGGTGGTTTGTCACAAACCGCGTCACATTTACAAGGCCTTGACTATTCAAAACCTGGCACATGGTCTGAACATAATGACTATGATATAGACAATGGACATGGAAAAGTGCATGAAGAACGTGGTCAATATGTCACAGGTCCCAAAACAGTAAGATATTATAGGAAAAATTCTTCTTCTTCTTACAGTACAGGATATCCTAATGGTGAAATATTATCAGATTTTGAATATCAGAATAATAGACATGGTATACATTTACCCAATACTCAAGAAGTTTTTAATTCTCACAACACTTACAACCAAATGGGTAATTCCGAATCAGTTGCACAACATAAGTATAATAAAATACAGAGTCAACAACACACTCGATCATCATACACTAAAGGTGAAAGACTTGAAGATCTTGGAGAATACAGTGGAAGATCACAAGTGATTCCGCAAAGTACATCTAACTTGCATACACAAATTTTACAAGAACCTTATCATTTTAATGGACAGCATGGAAATTGGAGTACAGTAGATTCTTATAAAACTGATGGAGGACGTGGCCATGTATTTGAAGAAGAAGGTCAATATGTATCAGGACCTCAAAAGGTTCGTTACTATAAAAGGAATTATACTTCTAGTTACAGTTCATCTGATGGAATTCCTATTCCTAAAATCACAAAAATTGGAATGCACGATATACACCAGAAACTAGAGAAAATCGAAAAAGAAATAGGGCAAGAATTCAAACATATTTCTACAGCAGAGGCTGTGGGATCCACCAACATTGGACAGGCACATATTAGTTCTCATGATTTGTCTATTGATAACATGCATAATATAAACAATAATAATTATAGAAGACAACATAACCACAGGAATAGTTTACCTACGACACATAATGAAGAACAGTATTCCTCAGACATTAGAAATGAACATTTACCTTATAGGAATCCTTACCAAAATACTTATGGTACAAACAGCTACAGTACATATGAAAGGCACGAAGAATATGCACAAAAACTTCAACCAACTAGTCAACTTATTAATCCAACATCAGGATATACTAGTGTACTCAATACTGGAAACAGTGGTTATAATAGGAATATATATAGTGGATCAACTTCACAACAGCAAACAGATAATTATCAGCAGGCAGAAATGTTAGATGCACATCAATCTAGACAAATCGCACAGACCCAAACGTTTCTTGACAATTTGAGAAACAATGCACAAAGTCAAAGTAGCGGGATCCAATCAGGCATGCAAGGTGTATCTCACTACAAAGAACATTGGAATGCTAGTCATACAAAAGAAGTATCCATACCACAGCATACCACAGACATTTCACATATGAACCAGCACAGTCTCCAATATAATAATAATCAGTATGACAACAGACATAATTTACATCAAGGAATACAACAACAAGATAGTTATTTACATCAATTTAAAGAAGGTGGCTTTACCCATGGTAAAAAGATGTTAGACAAATTAATATCTGGTGTAGATACTGTGGACTGTGATTATAATTCACAATATACACAAAGTACCTCTCAATATTCAAGAAAATATAAGCGTCATGCAAAGTATGGTAAACAAGATGAAGTGCAACAAACACAAAATAAATACATCAATGATGATCTTACTCAACAGACTTCTGGAAAACTTGAGTTTGGTCAGGATTCGCAACAATCTTATCAACCTTGGAAACCACAGGGTGCCGATCAACAATTAGAGGATTTTACACAGAAGACAGGGGAATCTGATGATCTCACTCAACAAACATCAGGAAAACTTGAGTTTGGTCAGGATTCGCAACAATCTTATCAACCTTGGAAACCACAGGGTGCCGATCAACAATTAGAGGATTTTACACAGAAGACAGGGGAATCTGATGATCTCACTCAACAGACTTCTGGAAAACTTGAGTTTGGTCAGGATTCGCAACAATCTTATCAACCTTGGAAACCACAGGGTGCCGATCAACAATTAGAGGATTTTACACAGAAGACAGGGGAATCTGATGATCTCACTCAACAGACTTCTGGAAAACTTGAGTTTGGTCAGGATTCGCAACAATCTTATCAACCTTGGAAACCACAGGGTGCCGATCAACAATTAGAGGATTTTACACAGAAGACAGGGGAATCTGATGATCTCACTCAACAGACTTCTGGAAAACTTGAGTTTGGTCAGGATTCGCAACAATCTTATCAACCGTGGAAACGATACAGTGTCAATCATCACACAGAAAATCTTACACAAAAAGCAGGAAGATCTGATGACTTTACTCAACAAACTTCTGGAAAACTTAAATTAGACCAGGAATCACAACAATCCCATAAACCTTGGAATCTACACAATACAATTCAACAATTAGAAGATCTTATTCAAAAAACAAAGGAATCTGATGACCTTACACAGCAAACTCCTGGAAATACAGAATTTGATCAAGAATTACAAAAATCAGATAAACCTTGGAATATATACAGTACAATCCAACAATTAGAGGACTTCATACAAAAAACTAGGGAATCTAATGACTTCACTCAACAAGCATTTGGAAATGTGGAATTTGACCAGGAAACACAAAAATCAGACAAATCATTGAATATATACAGTACAATCCACCAGTTAGAAGACCTTATACAAAAAACCACGGAATCTGATGATTTCACTCAACAAACATCTGGAAAAC
This sequence comes from Bombus impatiens, assembly GCF_000188095.3. Lineage (NCBI taxonomy): Eukaryota > Metazoa > Arthropoda > Insecta > Hymenoptera > Apidae > Bombus > Bombus impatiens. The sequence continues at coordinate 16,626 of NT_177519.1, forward strand.
TTGAATTTAGTCAAGAATCACAACAGTCTCCAAAAACGTGGAACCTACATGATACTATTCAACAATTGGAAGACCTTATTCAAAAAACAAGGGAATCTAATGACCCTACCTTACAATCATCTGAAAAAGTCGAATTTGTCCAAAACTCACAGCAACCTCATGATTCTTGGAAACCACAGAGTGCAAGTCAACAATTAGAAGATTTTACACAGAAAACAGGGAAATTTGATGATTTTACTCAACAAACTTCTGGACAACTTGAGTTTGGACAGGATTCACAACAATCTTTTCAATCTTGGAAGCCAGAGAGCGCAAGTCAACAATTAGGAGATTTTGCGCAGAAAACAGGGGAATCTGATGATCTCATTCATCAAACCTCAGGAAAACTTGAGTTTGGTCAGGATTCTCAACAATATTTTCAACCTTGGAAGCCAGAGAGCGCAAGCCAACAATTAGGAGATCTTACACAGAAAAGAGGGGAATCTGATGATCTTATTCAACAATCATCTGGAAAAGTCGAATTTGGCCAAAACTCACAGCAATCTCATCAATCTCGGAAACCACAGGGTGCCGATCAACAATTAGGAGATTTTACACAGAAAACAGGAGAATCCGATGATTTTACTCAACAAATCTCTGGAAAACTTGAGTTTGGTCAGGATTCGCAACAATCTTATCAACCCTGGAAACCACAGGGTGCCGATCAACAATTAGGAGATTTTACACAGAAAGCAGGGGAATCCGATGATTTTACTCAACAAACCTCTGGAAAACTTGAGTTTGGTCAGGATTCGCAACAATCTTATCAACC
>NT_177519.1:18645-51681 GCF_000188095.3 Bombus impatiens
GAATCCGATGATTTTACTCAACAAACCTCTGGAAAACTTGAGTTTGGTCAGGATTCGCAACAATCTTATCAACCTTGGAAACCGCAGGGTGCCGATCAACAATTAGGAGATTTTACACAGAAAACAGGAGAGTACGATGATCTCACTCAACAGACATCTGGAAATCTTGAGTTTGGTCAGGAATCAGAGCAATCCTTTCCAACCTGGCATCCTAATGTGAGGGATCAGAAGTGGGGTCATTTAACTCAACAAACTAGTGCACAACCAGAAGATGATTTGCCGAAGCCTGCAGAAAAACCTAAACCAAGATCGAGATACTCAAGGCGTTGGTCAACAGTTAATACACAGGTACCAAATCAAGATATGTATAATATTAATAATCAGAATAATTTGAACCTTAATGCTGGAGATACAGATGCGCCAAATATTTATGAATTACCTCCACAAGTGAATGTAGAAGGTGATAAAGATAATATTAGGAGACAAAGTACCAGAGGGGATCAAGGACAAGATAAAGATGTTTCTAAGAAGTTAAGTCAACAAGCTGGAAGTAGTGGGTATGATGTTGAAGGAGGAAATGTAGACCAAGTAAATTGGTTACACAAATCGAATGATGCAACTGTAGGCTTGCAATGGCATTATACATATCATCCAAGCGATCAAAGACAATTCGTACAACAAACAGATCAGAAGAATAAGGAAGATTTGCAGCAGCAATCAATACAAACACAATTTTCTAATTTACAACAAAATCCAAAGCAAGAAGAACAAATTAAATATATAGTTGATAATTCAGATCAGCAGGAATCATATTGGCAACCTCAAAACTATGCAACTGAACAAGGAATTAAATCTGTGAGAAAACCATTTCGTTATATTCAGCATGAAAATAAATTGATGTCTGATCAACAAAAAAGAGAAAATGAAAATTTACAGAAGCATGTAGAAACTGCTTCATCTGAACCTAAGCTGCAGCCAAGAATTTTGGAAGTTTATGGGGGTGGACAATATGATCCAACACATAGCGGAGATATATATTCTGGAGTGACAATAAACCCTAGTGCTACACTACCATCTACAAGTAATACAGATCCATGGGATATTCGAGAAAAACCAGAAATAATGGTAACAACAACAGAATTGACAATGCCACCATTACCTGTAGAACCTTTAAATACAAATGATACTAATAAACCACCACGTCCATCGTCTCTATGGACAAGAATTGGCCACAAAATTACAACTACTTTTGATAAAGCTAAAGAAAAGGCTAGAAATATTTTTGGATGAACATAACTTTCAATTTTTTTAATTAACATTTATTTATATATAATTTTTAGTAATATAGGTTCTTGATATAAGCTTTTAATATATGTAAGATTTACTAAATAAAATTTATTTATCAGTGTTATAATGTACTATTATTATTGGAATTGTTAATTTAATAATTTCAAGAAGCTGATGTAGTATTATAAAAAATTCACTGTTATAAGGTTATTATATATATTCTATATTATTATTTAAATAAATGAACCTATTTTTTAAATTCTATTTTTTAATGCTTTTATAATTATCGTAAAACTGTTATTTTTAATAATATAAAGATAAGTACTAATGCAGATGCAATGTATTATGTTTACTTACTTCTGGTAGATTTTTAAAAAATCTAACAAAACTCTGTTGACTTGGTGGATCTACAATATATTTTATACATGATTATTTACAAATTAATGGAAAAATAATTTAAGAAATTATACTGTTACACTAACCCATGTTAAATTGTTGATTTGGTTGGACAGCCATGGTTTTATATAGAGCAAGTTATTAGTATTTACGGTTTAAGTAAGAAATAGCTAATAATATAAAATAAATACTGTAGGATTTCGTGAAAATATTTTGGGAAAGATTTTAGTAAAATACTCACTAAACATCTATATTTTAACGTATTCCCGCAAAAAGGAGTAACACCACATACTACCAACCTATAGATTGCACACTGTAGATTATTCAGTTATCATTGCTCTCTAATTTTATTGGTCAACTGAATCTACCAATGTTTGAAGATTTGTATTTGCATCCCATCTTTATGGTTATACAGCTAATGCAATATGTCCGGAGTGATAAATCATTAATTTTGTAATAGTGTAAAAGTTGTGCAATGTATAATGAAAAATTAACTATACGAATTGTTAATTGAATTTTTCGTTTTGTATTTATTTTACATAAAATCAACAGAGTAATTATTAAATCAAGTACATATATAGTTATATATTTCTCAATATTCTACTTCAATTATTTGGTAAGTTATAATTATATATATAATATATGTATACACACACACACGCGCGCGCGCACGCACACACACACACACACATCTACATGAAAAATATACATATGTCGAGTATTTTAAATTTAAATCCTTAAATTCTTGATGAATGCTAAAAGCAGATTATGATTCTATAAATCTTATTGACTGTTCTTTTCATCAATGTACAAGTATATTATTCATTTGATTTTTGAAACAATTAAATTTAATATTTGTCAAAAATATCATTTTATACGTACTTTTTAAAAAAATAATATTAACTCGCATACATGTATATCGAAATTATTAAATTACTTCATAAACTAACATTGTATAATTTGCAATAAAAAATTACCTCGAATAATCATCTGGTTTTGTAAATAAAAGTTAAGAATTTATTAAAGTTTTATGTAGTATTTTATTAGCATTTGATAGTGCCATAGAAAAAAATTATAGTGAATAACTTGATAACCGGCAAAGAACAATTAGTTTAATGAGTAATCGTAATATAAAAAAAACTTAAAAAAGCTTTGATTCTGATAATATCGTTTATTGCCTCGTGTTATCCGAATATGTACATAAAAGATACTTCCACATTTCTTATGCTGGATAACGCGCAATCTAACGAGCAACGATAAATATCAATCATCATACATTTATCCCCACCATACTTATTGCGTATACCATCCTACATACAATTCACTTTGCGAGCTGCTTCATTCGCCAACACATAGTGAATTGCGTGTCTTCATATTTGGAGAAGGACCGACATTCTCGAGGAAAATAATTTATTTTTAGTGATTTATTTGAGAGTTCCATTATTTAATTATTTCCACATTTGAAAAATATAGTTACAACTACTGTTTGTTTGCTCTTTTCGAATTTATATTTGCTAAATTAATGGATAACGTCTAAAGAACGAAACATTTCTTCTTTATAATATATTTTAATTATACAACTAATTGAAGTGAAAATTACTAACAAAAAGAAACGTAAAGAAATGTAAAACATAGATATCACTGTCACGTCCCGCGGCCCGCACGATCCGTAGTGCGAAAGTAAAATTGTAATTTCTTTCAAAGCAAGGTAATTCAAAACGTTTATTTGAAACCGTGTTTACAGTATTTGAGGTGAAAGGCAGTTAACGCCGCTAAAAGCTATATCTTGCGAAAAATTTATCTAACTGTTTTTATATTTACCTAACTATGTTTTTTATAACGATGTCAAGACAGTTTAAAACTGTAAAAAAAGTCGGCAGTTTGAACAAACGTTCAGGATCTTCCCAAACATTTTCAAAAGAACGATCCCGACGTTCTTTTATCTCCGATAGATATAAATAAATGTAGCGACTCATAAAAGTCAATAATAATTAATTACCGTTCTTCAACCGAATAATTATCATTCGTCTACCGGAGGGTTAGTTATCATTTTTTTCTATCGAAGAGTTAGTTATCATTTTGTCTACCAAAGAGTTAATTACCATCTGTTAACTGAAGAGGTTACATCCGTCAGTCTGCCAGTTAGTAATCATCATTTTGTCAACCGAAGAATCATCATTTTTTGTCAATCGAAGAATCATCATTTTGTCAATCGAAGAATTTCCATTTTGTTAACCGAAAAGTTTTACATTCGTCAGTCTGTCAGTCAATTGTCAATATCGAAATCGAGCAAGACTTGAATAAATCGTTACATATTGTTAATTTATTTTCGAACAACTTTAATCCTCTCCCGTGCCAGTATTCCCGCACATAGCAGGTTAGCCGAAAGTGGAACTTATTGCCAGTTGCTTTAAACGCTAGTTAACGTTATCCGTTTCGTATTGTCACGTTCAAGCAAACGCGGCAATTAAATAGAACGTAACAATCACTATTCATAAATTTAGAATAATATTTTCAACGGCTGTCTATAAGAAACTTATTTCGTCTTCATTTTTCATTCTGTACCTAATTCATGAAAGGTAAAGTTTTTAATATATATTCTGTTTAAAAAGTTTTTAGGATTTAAAGTGATAATGGAGAACAGTGCTGACATACTAATGCCGGGTCAACGGATTCGTCCACCAAGCAACAATCAAATAGCAGTGCGGCTCTTGGAAGAACTTTACGGTTTGAAAACATCGAGTATAATCGAATTAAATGGGTATGATGACAGAAACTATCATGTGATTTGTGAAGAATCGTATACGAATTCTCATATTACGACTATCAGTCATCATGGCTATATTTTGAAAATTATCAACTCTTTGGATTCACAGAAAACACATGTGATTGACGCACAAACTGAAATGTTGATATTTCTAAACCATCAAGGTATTAACTGCCCTTTGCCGGTAAAAAATATAAATGGACTATATTATGCTCTGGTCACGTTGAATGTCGATGAATGCACTGACAAGTATGCCGTGAGGCTGTTGGTTTATCAGCCTGGCGAACTGTTGTACCGTATTCCAATTACTGAAGAATTGTTCCGAAACGTAGGCAATTTCACGGCTAAACTTACTAATGCTCTGATAAACTTCGTCCATCCAGCTTTCGTCGGCCACAAGACTTTGTGGATGTTGAATTCTGTGCCAAAGTTACGTCAATTTACTTATGCTCTGAAGAATGTATTTGAAAGGGAGTTGGCGCATCAGGTGATACGAGTCTTCGAGAAGGATGTGCTTCTGGTCACATCGAAGCTCCAGCAGGGTATAATTCATGGCGACTTGAACGAACAAAATTTCGTAATGGATTGCAATGGCAGAGAAATAGCTGCCGTGATCGATTTTGGTGATGCGCACTGGACATGTCTCATTTTCGAGTTAGCTATCGCACTGTGTTACATGATTTTGCAAGCTGGCGACGTGGCGATGGGTAAACACGTCATCGAAGGTTACCAGGAATTTAGGAAGCTGACAGATATCGAGAAGAAGATTTTGAAAGTTACTGTTTGCGCGAGAATTTGTCAGAGTTTGGTTATGGGCGCTTACAGTCATCTTCACGATCCGCAAAACGAATATCTGCTTACTACGCAGAAATCGGGATGGGCTTTGTTGAAGAAACTTTGGCCTCTTCCAGAGGACGAAGTTCTTCGAAACTGGGGCCTGATGAACTGAATTCTATTGTTTAATCTACTGTGACTGTCAATTTGTTGGCCATAATTACTGTGTTCTTTTAAATCTATTGTCAATTATAGAATAAGCAATAAACATAACTTTATATCACAATAAAATATTGAATTCATTAAGAAATGAAGTAAGATATTGTGCAGTGATATATCCTCTGGTTTTATTCGTATTTAGGCAGTTACATATTTACATAGATATAATGAATAATAATGCTCTTCGTATAATAGCGTGGAATCACTTTACATAACTAGATCGTGGTATATACAAAAATTCAGGTATTAGAAATCAATTTATGCGAAATCGAGTGTTATTGGTAGATAATATTAAAGAAACGCATACTTCTCGTGATTAATTGGATCGAATAGCAATTACCGTGGACTTAAATCCTAACTGAATATCCATCGAAATATATCGGCAATGTACAGAATTTATTTATAAATATACTGCAGGACAATATATTTCTATTTTGCATAATACACTTATATCTGCGCTTAAGGTGGTGAAATCATTTTTATTCACGTGTGCTTTCATATTACTTATGTAGCTTGTAATATATATATATAATATAAATATTATATATATTATATATATATTATATAATTATATATATATATTATGTAATATATATATTATATTATATATTACACACACACATATATATATTATATTTTTTATCTCGATTTCAATAATATACTAATTTATTTATATCTCATTTCATTAACATCAGTTCGTTTTGGCAAACTGTCTAGCTGTGTTGAGGCAAATTCGTTGATAGCGAAAATCTGTTCACAATATCGTAGGAATCAAAGTTAAAGTAAACACAAAATTATTTTAAAAAAGGGATAGTATCGAATTGTTTGATACGAGGAACGAATTGAATCATATCTTCGTTAAGAATTTATACGTATCGAATAAAAAAGAATTAAAGAAATTGCAAAAACCAGATTATCGTGATCTAATTACACAAGTAAATGCGACCATCTTTACAATCGAGCGATCGGAGACATAAATGTAAGTTTCTTTTGAGCCGTTTGGATGTAACAGTGGAACGTCATGTTAACGAATTTTCGCCAGAGGTTATTAACAAAATAGTATATTACAGTACCTATATACTTTATTGCTTAGAATCTATTGGCTTATGTACGCCTCGCAAGGCGCTTATAGGCGCATAATAATTCATTTATAACTTATGTCGTTAGTAACTTTTATACTTCATCATTCGTTAACTTAACATCTCCCATTTAATAATTTATATCGTGTATCGTCGAACCTAGAAGTAACGTTGTAATAAATATACTCCTGTGTTAAAACATTAACAAAACGCGTGTAACACACCTCTATTCGGAAGGGTACAGCGGAATGTGTGTGAAGACTCTTTGGGGTGTAAGAAATGGAAATGAATTCCTCGATTCTCGCTAACGTCCGATGAGAATGGTGAACTTTACGAAATTAATATAGAAGAAATATGTAGCATTTTCTCAGTCTTCGATAAAAATGATGATGACGAGAACCGCGCGCGTTTTCGAAACGTTGAACCGAGACAGAGATCGATCGTGCGTTATCGAAGAAATACGAGTACATGTAAAAAAATAAAGCCTCGAAGAATTAATCTTTTTGTGCTACCCTTTACAGTGCAATCGAGATTACTATTTCCGTTCACCCCTCCCCACCCATATGTAACATTTCCATCTAAAATTTGAACAGCTTTATAAAGCTCGTCTTTCGTAACATCAATGATAGACGAATTTTTTGACGACGTACCGTTTCACGACAACGACACGTCACGTCGTGGTAGTTCTTTTCAGGATACTATTATCTTCCCTAGTACTCCGCTTTTATTGAACTTTAACAATATAATTTCTTAACTTTTTGGACGAATGCCGAGATTCCTTCGTTCTTCCGAGGGGTATGAGCGTGCGCAATTAGGAGTCATGCCAAACTACACGTGATACACGTCCGAAAATTATAGCTTTAATTAGCACACAATTAGGAATTAGATTCTTAGTGGGCGCAACAAGAATCTGGTGTTCAGACGCGAACACGATTTGCCCTAGGGCACGGAGAAAGGATGGGGAACATCTATCAGCGGAAGTAAATTTGGTCGATACCGTTTCTTCAATATGTCTTGCATATTTTGCAGCTGTCTGTCTATGTTCGTAGATTCAAATGTAATCTTTCATTCTTACATTCTTTCAGCAGACAAGCGTTTCAGGGAGCGTTTTGACAAACGTTTGCGAAGATTAACCTTCGATTTGTTGCCACGACTGACATTCTCCTCGCGCGCACCTCTCATTACATCAATTTTTACCTAGAGCATTTCTTTTCATATCAACAATTGCTATCGATTATTTGAGTCTAGCGACATGATTGACAGCACTGCTTCTGATAAAGGGGCACCCTGCACATATTCATTGTCTTCACTCTGCTACATAGTTGTGAATGGTCTTTGCAGTCATCTGAAAAAAAAAACAGTAGTTATTTATATTTATTATTATACGATTTATCCATAGGCGAATCCTAGGTTTTTAAGTATATTTTACCAGGTGTTTGAGGACATGGTGGACCTCTACAGGTTTTCATGACAGGAGGCCGTGGAATGTCTCTGCATGCATTACCGGCTGGTTTCTTTGTGCCATACCAAACACACTGTAAGATTCTGTACTTGATACCATCTTCTTCGCATGACGCTGTACACTATGAATAAATAATGAAACCATCAATTCTAAACCATCAATATTATATACATATATGTATATAGGTTATTATACTATTATTATATATTAAACAAATGAATGATAATTAATATTTAATACCTCAGACCACTCTCCAACTCTCCAGACACCTTTGCAGGCGTCATTATAACACTCTTGTCTCTGAAGAGGTCTAGTAGTATCGTCACATTTGTTAGGATCAAGTAATGTAATATTTTGTTGTCCATTTTCCATATCGTTGACCAAACGACAAGTGACATCGCGTCTCTGCATCGCAGTTTTCCAATTAAAGCACCTAGATGTTTCACACGGAGTCCACTCGGTCATGTGCCATTGTGGGCATTTACCAAACCCGCATGGTCTGACTTTTTGAGGCACCGGATGTCCAGCGTCTTCGCATAATGTCGCCCCTATGACTGTTCGAGGTGGTGTACGAGTTGTGTTCCCAATCGGTTTCGCTGCGCGAACTGTACACTGGGCTCCTCGCATCTTGGTGCAAAAAAGAAATTGCAATTTAATGTTTATAATTTATTTCCTGGTTAAGAATCGGCTTTTCCAAGTTACCTGAAATCCACTTCCTCCACAGGTTTGGGAGCACTTTGACCAATCTGTCGTTACCCATTCGAAAACCAGATCCTCTGTAGTATCTGTACATTTTATATATTTGAGATAAAAGCAGTACAATTTGTATACCATTATTTTATTATTTTAGAGAAATAAATTTTATTTACCTAAAATACCAAGAGACGTGATCGTAGAATCGACGGTGGTATTTGGTCCAGCAGAGGTGCTAGTTGCAATATCCAAAGATTTGTTCGTTTTCTGTATTTCTTCACTAGTCGAATGTTCTTGAAAATCCGTCGTATCCTCCGACGAATTGTTACGATCTTCTCGATTCCGTGACAAATTTTTGATATTCTTTTCCATTTCCTCAGATCCCCGATCTTCCGTTAATGCCAGCTCAATCAAATCATCTTCCAAATCTCTCGTTGTTGCTGCTTGAATACCATCGTTAACCGTGTCATTCTCAACGTAGACTTTCCGTTTCTTCATTTCTTCCTCAAAAATGTCCCCGTAATCTGTTGTCTTATTCAAAATTTCTGTCTTCTCGTCGTCAGTGTTTGGCTTTTTTGAAACTAAGTCTGTTTCTTTAAGCGACATCGTAGGAGAAAAACTTTCATCTTCAGAACTGTCATCATTTTTTCGATCGGTCTCTTTATCATGAGATTCCCCGAACTTATGTGTGCTGTGCTTTGAGTCTGGAATATAGTATACCTCCAAACCAATGTTGTCCGAGCGAGTCACCAAGTTTACAGATTCTTTATTTTGATTTTTAGGTGTAGAACTCCAATGATTCTTAACTTCAGATGTATCGTGCCATTGTCTTTTGACGTTTTTTAGAGATTCTTCGATATAATCTATACCAGACTTCGTAGGTGCGACAACTGACTGTTGTGAGTCACCTTTGCTCACAACAGGAGTGATTTTCACTGGATCGCTGTGCCGCAATCCAAACATAGACTCGTCTAAATCATATGGATCAACGTCGATGAATATCCTTTCTTCATCTGGTCCAAAAGTCTCGTCTGGGATAGCGGTATTACGGTATAGGGTGTCCAAGTTGTCTTCCACATCTTGGTATCTCAAACCAGGATTCCTCTCAGGCATAGTACGCTTTGTTGCAACTACTTCTTTTCTTACGTCATCGATGAACGTCACTGGAGCTGTTCTGTGAGCTCTTTCCACAGAGCTCTCACTTTGAAACGGCCAATATTCCTATTGGAATATTCATTACAGATTTTATGTGACACATTAATGTATCTAGAAAACCGTTGAGAACATAACGGCGTGATTTTAAACGAAAAATATAACTTTGTTAGGTAAAAACAAAGAGGATGGTTCCAGAAAGTATACTAATCCTGATTTTACAGTCGCCCACATCGTCTCACCTTTAATGTCGATATAAAGTAAGTTAAGTGCGGCACGAGAGTAGAGGCACTTGAACTGGAGGGTGCAGTCGATTCCACGGATTCGTGGTATCCTGGCTGATATATTAGACCATAAATATCCACCACCATATAAAGTTATTCCATGTATAGGAAGCATAAGGATAAAGAATCATCGACGAGAAATTAATTTATCATGCGGTTATTTATAAATTAGGAAAGTAATATAATATAATAGGTAATAGAAGAGAAGTTCAATTTAACTCTCTTCTCCGAAGTCTTTACCTGGTTCAACGAAGTTACAGTGTGTTCCTTGTGTATCATCGTGGAGTCTGGTGGTGTTGGGCTAGTTTTTTGTTTTTTTTGATGTGGCTTTCTTGTCGGTTTGCTAGGCACCGCTCGTTCATGGCTTAGATCTTCACTGTCGATGGGAACAAATCGGTTTCCATACGCAGCTATTAGAAGATCGATTTAAATTATTCAAAATCTTCAGGATACAATGTACAGGATGGAACTGTTAATTAAAAAATCAGGATGCAAATCGTTATAAATAAATAGTTCGTACCTGCTCGATCAGTGTAGAGACTTTCTCCTGAATTAGCTGGTGCCGAGTCCAAATTAGCGTTTCGTTGTCGATGGACGGAATTGCTCAATCGTAAATATTCTTCGCTGCTGATCTGTTCTTTCGAACGAAATTTTACAATCAGGTGCGTTTCCGCGTGAGAATTTCCCGCTGTAACACAGGAATCAACACGTTATGCTTTGCTTTTTACAATTTTATTGATTCAGCTATTTACCTATACACGCATAAACGCCAGCGTCGGAGGATGTTATATCATTAATTTTCAATGCGCCCTTCCTACTAATCTTGTATTTCCTCGATTTTCTCAGCTCTTTATTATCTTTGGTCCATGCGATCTGTGCTCTAAAAATGTTTCAATTTTGATATCAATGTTATGTAGGTGCGTCTTTATTAGATTATGTTATCTTTTTATTGAATTACGGTAGAAACTCACTTATCAAATTTTCTAACCGGACAACGAATCTTGATGGAAGATGTGCCTTGGAAAACCTTCGCGACACCGCCGATTTTCAAATCTACCTTCGCGTTCAAATCCGTTTGATTGTATGTCGTATTTTGACTGGTAATTATAGGCAGGGAGCCTGCATCCATATCATGACAAGCTCTAGTGTTGCAAGGTTTCTCCGTGGATGGTTTTTGAGACGGGCATTCACGGTCCTCTCGACTCTGTTTACGCCCCTGGGCCATTATTTGCTCGCAGGTCACTTTGCGTTTCTTTACACCTCCTCCACAGGTTTTCGAGCACTGAAATCACCATTCACTATCTTTAATCCTTTTTTCAAGAATAATTCTTATTCTAATTCTTATTACTGTCTCTGATATCGAATTAAATTCCACTTAATCACGAGCAAGTAGTTGTTAAACTATAAATGTAATTAAAACGATGGAACGTATACTGAATATTATACAGAGTACTAAACTTTAGATATTTTATAGTATCGTATATTTTGTGCATCCTGTGTATTTTTGTATTTTCAAATGTCTTATGGATACATAAATATCCACAATGTAGTAATTATAATCGGTCAGTTCAAACGGTTATAATAGCATTTTCGGCTAAATTCGTGGAGCTGAATTTTAATAGAATTAACATTTAAATGATTCAATCGAGAAGCTCCGTGAATTCGGGTCCCGATCGAGGTGATCATATCATTTAATTCACTGAACAGAGGTAAAGTACCTTGCTCCATTTGCCTGTACTCCATTTAACTGGGCAATCCCATACGTTACAGTATTGTCTATCCGCTGGTGGTGGCTGCGGGCACATGTGGCTTGGCACAGGGACCATCTTACCTGTGCCGCGTATCACCTCGTGTATACATGTGACGTCACGTGTTTGTATACCGATCCCGCACGGGCTCATGCACGGTGAAAATTCGCTGAAGTTCCATCTGTGGACAAAGATCGATCGTAATGACCGGCTAATTGCGAATAGAATAATACCTAAATTAAGTTGTTCTTATTAAATCGTCCAATGAATTTGTGACGCAATGCGTTCACATATTCTTTATACTGTGTTTTATTTCATATAGAAGAACGTTGATGATGTAATGATTTATAGAGAACGATAAGCGATAACATATCAATCTTCTAAGATCGCAGTCAGTCTATAGAAGATATCTGAGAGAAAAACACTTATGAATAGCGAGCGTTTTGATCCTTACGTATTAAAGAATTATAAGTGAAATGTCAGGCGACCTTTTTAAAAAGGAAATACTATATAATATTATATAATATTCAAAAACGATTTTAATTTTGAAGATCAGTTACATTTTTTAAATAGACAAGGACAAAATGACTGTGATTATGATCAGATAAAACAGAAAGTTTATTCGTACATCGAATGAAATAACAGTGGAACTGACTGATGCTTTAAAGCATCTACATGACGGAAAAATGAACAGCACAAACTTATTGGACGACCTAATAGATCAGAACTGTAGAATTAAGATTTCATTCATTTTCATGTTTAATACAGCAATATTTAAAAATAATATAAAAATTAAGGAATGGCTTTCTAGTGCGAAAAAGTTACTTTTGATTATGAATTTGTTTTTTGACGTGTTACCTGGGAGGACAAGGATGATCGTTGCAAACCCTTATCCTAACTTCCGGCTTGGTGTCGGCGGTGCAGAGAAATGGCATGACGGTCTTCCCAGTGTCGTCTCGTACGCAATTCACTATCAGTTCTTGAGAACCTGAAATATTATTGCACGATGAAAAAGTAAGGTAAAATTAGCAGAACTGATGGTCAGTAGAAAGAGAAGGAGAGAGAGAGAGAGAGAGAGAGAGAGAGAGAGAGAGAGAGAGAGAGAGAGAGAGAGAGAGAGAGAGAGAGAGAGAGAGAGAGAGAGAGAGAGAGAGAGAGAGAGAGAGAGAGAGAGAGAGAGAGAGAGAGAGAGAGAGAGAGAGAGAGAGAGAGAGAGAGAGAGAGAGAGAGAGAGAGAGAGAGAGAGAGAGAGAGAGAGAGAGAGAGAGAGAGAGAGAGAGAGAGAGAGAGAGAGAGAGAGAGAGAGAGAGAGAGAGAGAGAGAGAGAGAGAGAGAGAGAGAGAGAGAGAGAGAGAGAGAGAGAGAGAGAGAGAGAGAGAGAGAGAGAGAGAGAGAGAGAGAGAGAGAGAGAGAGAGAGAGAGAGAGAGAGAGAGAGAGAGAGAGAGAGAGAGAGAGAGAGAGAGAGAGAGAGAGAGAGAGAGAGAGAGAGAGAGAGAGAGAGAGAGAGAGAGAGAGAGAGAGAGAGAGAGAGAGAGAGAGAGAGAGAGAGAGAGAGAGAGAGAGAGAGAGAGAGAGAGAGAGAGAGAGAGAGAGAGAGAGAGAGAGAGAGAGCATTTGTGTTCCGGCGTGGAACGAGTCGACTTTAATCTATCGGTTCGATGCGATTCAATCGGCTAACTCGTCGTCGAGCACCGCTGATTGTACAATCGCGTCGAATTATCCCGGCTAATTAAGCGCTCTATGCGGAACGAACCTAGATTCATACCGTTAATCCTTACTGATCTGATCCCCGATAATTCCTTGACTTACGTTTGCGGCTGATTAGAATCGCATAAATATAGTATTTATAGAACGAAAGATAGATAATTCGATTAAAAGGATTTTCCAAGCATCGGTATAAGCTGCGTGGAAATGCTATGCTTGAATTAGCAACAACATTTAAACGTTATTTCATATATTCTCTTCGACGAAGAAACATCAGAGTTTTCGAATACAGTCTCTTTGCGAGTGCAATGCGTGACGATCAAGAAACGTACTCGTCACGCCGCTTTTGAAGTTTCTTGTTTCCTCTGTGAATTTGCATTCCATTTCCATTCTGTTGCTCCGTTAAATTTCAAGCCTCGCTGAGACTCGTCCCAGTTTTGCTTGGTGCAATTCGCAAAATTCCTTTACAACATCTACCACACGCCTTAGCGTTTGCACGCGTTTAATTTTCACTGTTACGAAACAAGTTATAGAACGAAATATCCTTTACCTCCGAGACAAGTGGCGCTGCAAGGAGTGTAACCAGCTTCCTTCCACGAGTAAGTAGTCTGCGCGTCGCTTCCTGGAGCGACCTTGATCCCAGCGTCGTAACCACTTCCGCTGGAACTTCCTGCAGATGATCTATAGGTGTCAGTTAGGCTTGGCTCGGCATATCCGCTATCACCGACAGTATCGATGCCATAGGTTAGGCTGTTCTCGATCAGGTTACATGGTCCCATCATGCATTTCTCCTTCTCGAGCGGCTTCGGTCCTGAACACTGTCGATCCGGAAGATCGGCCACCGTTCGACTGAACTCGAGGTATATCTTGCAACGGACCTCTCGATGCCTGACTCCTTCGCCACATGTGACGGAACACGGTGACCATTCTTTCGCGATGAATCTGGAGGATCATTCGTTTAACGATATAAGTTCGATATGGTGTCCGAAGAGGTATCCTTCTTTTTACAGTCCGTTCGAGGTTTTCGAAATGAAGCTCGTAACTTCTAAATGAAATTCTATTTTCGAATCGGGCAATTTGACATATTAAATTTCGTAAAGATTCTTGATTTAAATCGGTATACGATTTGACATGGTGGAAGGAATATATTCGATATCTTTTATAAGAACGATAGAAGAAAAACGTCGATTCCTAATTTTAGTGGTCAAACAGGCAAACTTCGAAGGAATTTCGAATATATTAAAAGTGGTGTCTTTGTGCGCGTTCGGATATTTTGGTTCCCTTCTTTATTCCTGCAGAATTTATTGGTTTCCCGACTATATATTCGTAGTACATAGAGCGACCCCTACATCTGTCTTGTCATCGATTAGGTCAGATAAATAACTGCCGGTTATTCCAGGATTACGTTTAAAACCGCGCCTTCCATTTCCCTCCTCTCTATTCAACGCTATTGAATCGAGCCACCCATTCGAACTTATCCGCGAGTACCTACTTTTGTCCATCAATCAATGACTTCTAGCTGACAACGTTTTCAATTTGCTTTCGTGTATCGGCGATATCAGTTCGCGGAACAAATACAGCGTTACGAAAAACTAGGAATAATATCGAAGAATAATATCATAGAAGGTGGCAATATCCTTTTATCTTTTGCAAACAGCGACTAATTACAAATCAAAGTGTGCTCCTACTCTAGTAATCTTTATATAATTGTTTTTTAACGAATTACAAATTAAAGCTTGTTTTTAATGAATTCCATTAAAAATGAATCGACTAATGTATTTCTCTCTGACGGGAGATGCGATTTTTGTTCTGAGGATGGAATCCGGCGAAAGCTCGTGTAAAATTCGTCCGATAAGTACCGAGCCAGAAAATGAGAGAAGGAGGGCAGCTCTACGATCTAAATAATGCATGCTAAGCCTACAAAGTTACAGTGGTATAACGTGGGCTGAAAAACGAGAAAAAGACATCGCTGTAGGGGGCAAAGGAACAAACGTAACAATCTACGTAATATCATCGTCGTTAGTCTATGCTAATGCTTGTTCTACGGCATTCGCGTTATGCGCTAATTAAATCACGGTAAATCTCGTAATCTGCATAAATGCATTAGGAGCAACAGCCAGGAAAAAGTTAGCTAAGAAACAGGGAGATTAAGCTTCCGGAATTTCAAGCAAAGAAGAGATATTTAAGTTGGAAAACTGTTGCGCGTCAGCGGAAAACAGGCCTGTCGCGTTGCGTTGGTTACTATTATTTTCCACGAGCAACGGAGATTTTTATTTTACCGTGGAAACAGGGTGAAAAAAATGTAATAAAATAAAGAAACGCTGAAAGTGTATTACGTTACACGAACGCGACAGGTGTCGTTTTTCCTGTTTGCATTTGCCGTAAAGCGATATTCTCGCTGACGCGCCTACGCAATGCTAAGATAAACAAAAAAAACACTATACGCTAAAAGAAGAAGAGGAAGAAGAAGAAGAAGAAGAAGAAGAAGAAGAAGAAGAAGAAGAAGAAGAAGAAGAAGAAGAAGAAGACGAATAAGAAGAAGAAGAAGAAACGAATCTGGAAGAGGATTCGTCTAGCCTAAAGTTGATTGAGGGAAATGGTTAATAAACGAAACGGGGAAGAGGGTGGAGAAAGGATGTGAAGCGTTCGGTGGTAAGTCATCGTGGAGGCTGGTAAGAGGGCGAGAATGTCAAATGCTTCTAAAACTCGCTTAACCCTGATTTCGTTGAAAAAGGAGAAGCGTTTTTAGATTTCGCAGCTTTGCGGTGAGTTACAAAAGCGTGCGAAGAATCTACGAGAGATTGTAGAGCACGCGGGGAAGGAGAAGAGGGTACTGACGGTGGCGATGGTGATTAACAAGGAGGAACAGAGAAACATTAAGCAGAAACAGGAGGACGTCGGTTTGCTTTGCCCTTTCTCGGGAGCAAGAAGCAAGAAGCAAGAAGCAAGAAGCAAGAGACAAGAAGCAAAAGGCAAGAGGCAAGCTATTGGGATGGGATAGCGAAAGGGAAGGAGTTAAGAAAAACTTAAGAAGAACAAAGAAAGAGAAACCAAGGAAACAGATAGAAAAGAAAGTGGGTGGGTGGATGCTAGAGAGAAGGGAATCGATGAAGTTAGAAGAAAAAGAGAAAGTAAGGGAAGAGAACACAGAAGTGAAAGAGTTAAAGTGATAGAGAATAGAAAGAGACACAGTAATGGGATACCTCAGATACAACCAGCCACAGGCAAAGTAGATCGTATATCTGTCAGGACAGATCAATTGACGTCAAGAAATGAATGCTTTTAAGAAGGAAGACCTTCTATCTAAGACTTTCTATATACGAGTTTTGTTATTTTGATCAAAAGGGGGAAAGGAACAGCGCAACGAGAAGCTCTACGATTGCACGACGTGTGTAGTAATATTGTAAATATCTAGCTCCGAGTCCGCCTCGGCCGGCTGAATACATATTACCATATCGATTTATATATATCCGCGTGTATATCTTTATCAATTTTCAGAGAAGTTACTTACGTTGATTCTGAGGGTATCGGCTGATCGATCAATTTTTCTGACACTGGCGGAGGCGGGTACGGTTGCATCAGTGGCTGCGTCATTTCCTCGCCATCTGAAATGAAAATTCACCGATCATAAAATATTTTTTTACCAATTCATCCGAATCGACGACCATCGACGAGATTCGAGGTCGTAGAGAATCGTTTCGAATCGTGCACGCGAGAAATCAGAAAGGATTCTACCGATAAACACATTCCAAATGATACGAAGAACGATTGTAGCGGTGAATAGGAATGTAACTTATAAAACTTACATATTGGGCAGGGGATATTTGTTTTACACTCTTGCTCAGTGTGCGGTCGCTCGGTAGGGTCGCAGTCCTTTGAGATCGAACCAACCGCATCTCTGCACTCGATTGTCCTCGTCCTGACACCGGTACCGCATGTCGTCGAACACTATCGATCACATCGAGGAAAAATAAGTTTTCACGTTGCCAACGAATCGTTCCGAAACGAGGCCAGTAGCTATTATTTTAGATTAATAATAGATTAATAATCTGATCATTTATTCTCATGAACGGAATGTACACTTGAATAACAGATGAAAGAATAGGAAATTATGAATCTGGTTGGATCGATGAAACTGGAGGATCGTGAATATGAAGTATTTGGAAAAGTTTATGCAAACACCAAGTCCCGTTTCACACACCGTTTCGTTTTTAACTTTTTATTTTGACAATTGTGAGCAGCTTTAGTTGGAACACGGTTTTCACAACAAGAAAAGGATACGAAGCGAGATAATACCGAAGTCGGGGCAGGATAAAGTCCATAGAAATAGGGGAGAACACGAAGGAAAGGCAGGGCGAAGGAACAATAAAGTTTCGTGACGCCACTGTGGAATCTAATTTCGTATACTAACTGGTATTTGCAAAGTTCCATTTTAACGTTCAAACAATTTAAAAGGTTCTTCTGGAACGACTCCTCGAAGATCGTTATCGGGGTGAGGTCTGCCACAGAATGTTAAGGGGCGGAAGAAAAGACGAGTTAAGATACTTTTCAAGAATATCTTTCCATATGATGGCCTATGATGGACGGCAATCTTTGTCACGATATATTTACTGTTTCTGTAACTGATCTGCTTTTCACTGGAAGTATAACCTTTCAGAAGACAATTTCCTGAAACTATCTCTTCGAATTTGTAACTAAATAATATTTAATATTTGAGACAATTTGCTTAGAATAAAATTGTTATTGAGAAATAAGATGTATAATACATATATATTCTTCATATCGTTATATAAAGTTCCTTCATTTGTGACATAATGAAAATAGATAATAAAATGTCTATATAACTTGACTTAAAAACATGGATTTAAATTAGTTTATCTTTCAAGTACAGATTTATTTCATTTCACTTTTTTAGAGATAAATTTTCAAAGAAGATATTAAGCATCGACGATACGCTGCAAAACATTTTTCAACTTTCGAGAAGCGAATTTCTTGCTTCATTATACGCTGAATGTGTGGGTCTCACGTACACGCGACGTGACATGCAGAAATATCGAACAAATTTCCTCTCAGCGTGTTGTAAATCCGGAAACAAAGCACAGTGCTCGACCTCTTTGCTTCCTGTCACGGAAGATATGAAGTAATTGCTTCCGTTGATCACTCGTGACGTAGAAACTCTTCTTTTCGGCCTTTTCGCTCTTCGCGAAGCAAACCTCTAAGAAACACAGCAACATTGAGATAATACAATTAAGAATCATTGATTGCTTCTTCGCTTTAATTAATATGAAATTTGTCAAGCTATATTTATCCCTATAATTAGACTGCGCGAATTTATGCAAATTTACATTTTTATAAATCCAAACTAAACTGAATCAGAAGTTTGTTTCATCAGCTAAGTAATAGAATAATAGATATTATATTTTGCATATTTTATATATCTTGGCATATTGTGAATTTATATCTGTATTTTGTGAATTTCTACAACTTTCAATTTTCTAGAAGTATATAAAAATTTGCACTCTACTTATGACAAATTCAGTGTTTGTCTGTATCGTGTCTGTATCTTGATTATGGAGAATATGTAGAAGTTTAATCGAATTGATTAACGCGAAGACGAGACAATTGGAATCTTTCTTTCAGGATCGATCAGATTCGCTTTTACGTCGGATCAAATCGCAGCCGAATCTCAACCGGTAGGTACCATTTTCAGCCTCTCGCTGCGAAAGATTCGTAAGGAGTAAGAAAGCAGAATGTCTCGTTGAAGGCACCACGGTGGTGATCTCAAACTTCTCTCGACCAGAATAAAGTCTGTTGATCGGGGAGGTAAGAACGAGGAATGGCCTGAGCGGTTTAAAAGCGCGAGCGAGAAGGAGAGTGAGCAAAAATCCGGATACCAGAGCTATCATTCAAGACGTCGAAGGTGGAAAGGTGACATGAACGAGAAAAGCGGAAACCCACTCGACTTAGCCACTCTGCCTTCTCCTTTACTCCTGCTGTTTGCTTCTGTCCTCATTCTATCGTTCGTCACATTTACCTTTCCTTTTTTACCTACTTACTTCTAAGCTTTTTTCTCCTTTCGCTTTCCATTGCTTTATCCGTTCATCATTTACTTTATTTCAGCCCCATTATTTCTGTTTCTTTCGATAGTATATCTTCGTCTCGTCAACCGATCTACCCTTCTTTCTTTGAATCGCTATTTTCGTTTTCCTCTCTTCCTTTTCTTTTTTTTTTTTTTGTTCTTCTTTTTTGTTTCACTTTGCTTTCATTTAGTGCACTCCGATTTTCCGTTTCTTTTCTCTCTCTCTCTCTCTCTCTCTCTCTCTCTCTCTCTCTCATTTCCTTTCTCCGTTTTTTAACTTCCATCCGATCTCAGCATATATTTCCCGTGTTCCTCATTCCTTCATCCCTACCTCTCGTCTCAAAAGCATCAAGAAGGAGGTCCGATATCGTGGAAGTGCTTTAAGGAGCCCTGTGCTTTCAGTTCAATATTTGCATGGCTCCTGAGCTCACAAAAGAGAGAAATCTATCAATTCCTGTCTTCCGGTGGTGGCTCTTTCACCCTCTCTTCCTCTTCCTCTCTCCCGTCCGTTCACTCTTTTTCCTCCTCTGTAGCCTCGGATGAAATCATTACCGTGCTGACGGGTATAAGAGGGCTGCCTTTATGTATTGCTGGCAAAAGGATACCGACGCCATCTCCTTGCTCCTGGCAGGCTGCAACGTTTCCTTCGTCAGCTGGAGTGAGGCCATTGTGTATCGATCAAGCATAAGATGAGCCGTAAATCATGCTGCACACACTTTTGCTTACACGTGACTAGGGATATTTTCGTATCGTTCTCGAAAGCACGCTGTTTGCCGCCTTTGTTATCGACGCTGATAAGCACCAGATATTGTATCGTACAACGTCCTCTACTTTTCTATTTTTAAAATCGACGACAAAACACAGTTATTGATGATTTCAAGCTCCGGTAGAACATTGTCAATTTTCTACCTAGTTGAATTTATTATGATTTTCAGTCTACAGAGCCTGTACTGATTTAATTAAGATCATTCTGAACTTTCAATATTTTTCACTTTCTTAGGAAACTTTAGTCTCATTTGTTTAACGAGAGTCGTCAGCTAATTCTAATAGCAACGTTTATCATTTATCGAGATGTTATACGTATTCTCTTTGTCTTCGTTATAGTTTGTATCCTTCCGAGCGCTGTTCCGTACGCATTGCCTCTATATTTTCATTATTTTGTTAAACATTTCTAATTTTTGTAATGTAATGGTGAAGAATGAACACTCAGATGATTTGACCAGGTTCCAGACATTTTCACTGGCATTTAATTCGGGCCAGTTGACTGATTATGAGAATGCAGAATTAATTATCAAGTAATTATTAATTATTAAGTAATTAAGTAATTATTTAGGTAATCGGTAATGGTAATTTACCATTTGTGTACAATATTATGTGCGTATATGACGTATGATAGTTTAAAATTATCTGAATCGGCTAGACGGGATACCATGAATAGATGAAATCGTAGCTTTGGTAAATATCGTTCCATTGAATATACTCGCCTTACGGTATCTTACAAGTGTGCGTAGCGAAAAGGTGATCGTTGTTCGTATTGATCGAAGAACGAAGAGTCATAAATCATATGGATCCCTTTCGTCATGTACCTACGTGACTAGATTCTTCGCCCTCGTGAACTGTATTGTGCGTAATAAACCAGTCCCACATTCACTCAACGATTTCATCGCGAAGATCAATGCGCAGAATGCTTTAATACCGCTTTCTCCCTGCCGAAAGAATTTTTCGGAAAGCATCGTGGTCTTCGAATAAATCGGCAAATCCTCCATCATCTTCTGAGCGTCGTAAATTTCCATTCACATTCGTCACTTTGGGAACGAGTAGGTATTAAATTAACAGCGCTTTTATATGAAATTACAGGGGAAGAACGCGACAAATTATATTTTCTATTTTTCACAGAGAAGTTGTTTTCAAATAGTAGTTAGTTGCCAATGTCTTCATTCTCTTCAAAATTGTTAAATATTGCTCATTAATAATAATATTACTCTATCGAAGGTATTAAAATATCGTTTGTCCTAACAATTGTATCTTTGGATTCTACAAAACTTCACATAACGATTACATCTTCGTACCTAACATGTTGTTTTAATTTTCGATAATAGGGTGATAAAAGAGTGTTAGAAATCAAAAAATCCATAAAAATGTATATAAAAACGTTCTTCTCATTGTTATTTTCATATACGTGAATATATATGTGCTCTATTGACGAAGGATAGGGACTAGAAGAGACACGAATCGGTAATCTCCGAGTTGAAGAAACGAGGAGAGGAAACGAAATTTAACTTTCAATTTGCAGCCGAGAATTTTTTCCTTCCTTTGTGCCGTTCCCATTGCGCTCCTTCATTTCTATAGGAGACGCGGATCTTGAAATATTCCGAAGTGAAAACGTTTCGTTGTCACCACCCGCCGCCATTATGAGTCCGCACGATTCGCGAAATACCGACGTGCTTTTTACGTATCGAGGAGTAACAGTAATAAATACGTATCTGGGATGCGCGAGTGCATTTAGCAGCCCTCATGAATAAAGCATAACTTCGCTTGGCGGATTCCGCTGGGAATTCCGTTGATTTTTCCCACTTCGCGTGTACCAGATGAAAAGTTTTGCTCGTTCTCTGCGAGCAAGGAGAGGAAATAGAGAAAGATAGAGAACAGAAAGCAGGCAACGCGACCTTCTCTCGTACAAGTTGTCCCTTATTGTTGCGTCTCTTTGCACCTCTTATTGCAGTTTTATTCTTGCTGCTCGAGGTTGCATCAGCCAACACTGGGAGCACGCGAAGTGAGTCACTTTTCTGCTCAGGCCGTTCCATTCGAGAACGGTTGCTTCCCTTGTTTCGCGCCTGGCAGTCTGAGATACGATGTTGTAAAATTTTATTGTTCCCAGAACTTTCTTCAGCATTTCCAGTTTGTTTCTGAATATAAACGAAACGGTCTCCCGCGTGAAGTTACATAGCGAAGTTACTTTAATTTCTTCTCCACCGGAACGATCTTATACCGTTCACATTTCCAATGATATTTCTCTCTAACCAGGTTGTCCTATCAAAAACAGAGGAGTTGTAATTGTGATTGAAAGTTGTGCTTGGTAAATGGACTGCGGATATTTATGCATGAACACCTGCTCAGAAATCTGTTTCACTTACTAAATATCATAACGAGCGCTATATTTTGAGTGCTATACTTGCGTGTTTCTCTGTACTACAACATAACTATATTCCGCGGTTTTCCCTTAAAAATTTTAAATGCACGAACATCTGGGCTTTACTAACGATAAATGGCATCGGCTTGTGTTAATTCGCTGCACATTTCTCTAGATATGGAACGACGATCTCCATGGCGATCGTAGCCAACTAGGGAAATTGCTAGACGAGCTACGAAGTTGAATTCCAAGTTTCACAATTATCGTATGCTCGTATATAACAGCGACAATGTAGGAAAAGTTTTCAATGCATCGAGCTGAAACAGAAATCGGAATGAAATCCAAGAGGTCGGGAAAGCGGGACTTAAATTTCCATAAACGCATGAAATCGGATGTCCTCGAAACCAAATGCCTGGAATGCTTCCAGCAGATATCGCGCTTTTCAGGACACACAGTTGTTCGACCAACGCAAGAAATGGTTGTGACTATAGAACAGGGTACAGCATGATAGGAATGGGAGGGAAGAGAGTCGGTCATCGAGTATCGTGCCAAAACGAGTCCTGAAACTCCCTTAGGCGCCACTGGGTCGTCGTTCGAACCTCCTACAATGTATACTCTCTGTATCTGAATCGCATTTATTACGCGGTAAGCGCGTACGAATTCCGCGGAAACCTTCTAGCAAAGTCATGGACCCGTGGTGCATGCTTTGCAGCAAAGCTGCAACGGCGACGCACTTGGCGGCGAGCCTCTTGATGCTGTGTCTCGAATCGATTTGTACTTGCGCTTGTATGCATGTATAGGCGTGTCATCGTATGCGTGTGACACAGTACGTGCACGTATGAGTCCACCACGAATGCAATCGGCAGCGATGAATTCGCGGAGCAACGCGAGGCATTTTCCACGAGAATGCACCCTCTTACCCTCTTCTTCACGCGCCTTTCCCACGAACCTCTCCTCTCGAACCTCTTATCGCGCCGCTATTTTTTTTCTTCCCCTCCGTTTGTCTTCTGCTCGTTTCTGGCTTCTTGCCTTTCAACCCATGTGAAATGTCTCGTTAAATGTTCCGCAAAATCGCTGCCGAATATTTCTTCTTTTTTCTTTTTTGTTTCTCGTACAGTTGTTCCCTTTTGTATTTACTTTTATTAAAATTCCATGTTCTCCGACATGGTATATAGAGGTACGTAGTGAAATTGAATTACTCGTAGCTCACGGTATGACTTGAAATATTTTTTCAGGGATGCACACGCGGAATCCCTGTGTGTTTCATTTATATCGTGTTTCGTTTCGTTTCCCGCGATCGCAACAGATAGAGCATTTCATTTTATTGAAAACACTTTCTACCCTCTTCTTCGCCCTTATTTTTTGCCTCCTATATTCATGTTTCATCCCTTCGTTTTTCTATTGGATCTCGAAACGGTACTCCACGACTACGCATTTTTTGTTCTTACGACACGGACCAGCCACGAGCATCGTAGGAAAAAGGCGTGTCCGTCTTTTTGCTCGAATACTCGAAAGGGCGATACGCGAGTGTGAGCGAAGTGGGGCTGCAGATAACCCAGAGAGGAGCGAATCGAGGGGACAAGAAGAAGGTTATTTGACGACTAAATCGTTCTGTTTGATGTCGGTGGATGATGCGGTCTGGAACATCCTCAAAGAGTGCCGAAAGAGCATCAGGGAGGTGGATACGACAGGAAAGAGGGTGAATCGCGAGGTAAAGGGAGAAATTCGTGTAGATACACTTGGAAGAAGGGACGGAGGACGAAGTAAGTGCAACCAGACTACGCATTTCTCGCGAAGGGAAGCTCAGACGCTTCGAATGGTTGCGTCGTGAAGGTGAAAATTTACCCTCGTTTGCTTCCATTTCTACGCGTTCAAACCTGTCGCCTTTCCCGTGGGTTATTGGTGGATCCACGGTAGCTGTTATGCTCGGTCGAGTTCCTTCGGTTTCGAGAAAATCCGATTTCAGCGAATTTCTGGCGCGCGCGAGACCAGACAAGAAGTTCTTTGGACTTGGCTGGCTGTGACGCCGAAACGCCTTACCGAGGCGTTAATGTCGTTAGAACAGAAAGGGAATGGGGAAAGAGGCAAAAATGTTTGAGCAAATTAAGTGTTTTCCGACCACAGAAGGACAGAACCGGATATAAAATTACTGGGAGGAAGGAAGCTGTTTCGTGGCTCATTTCGTCATTCATTCTAGGTGGACAAGAGAAAGTTCTAAAATCCGCTAATTTTGTTGCGTTGCCTTTTCTCGCTATTGTCGTCCACGATGTTTTCGGTTTGAGTGCTACAATTTTTTCACCAGAGAAGTCGTGTCACGGATGTTTGCGAAAGCCTCCATATAGATGTTTCGATTAATCTTTTGCGACTGCATTGTGCGACTCAGATATGCATATTGTATTGATCAGGATACGATCAGAATGGTTTTGATGGCTAAGAATAGACATACGACTGGTAAAAGGGTTTTCTTGGCTCAGTTAAATTTCCCTTAGCGACACTAAATGTATTTACACAGTCATATAATTACGATTCATATCAGTATAATCGATCTTAAAAGTTCATCATATATGTTCTTACATATATGTACTTACATATATGTACAAAGTATTCCTTATATAAAGGATAAAGGATAGCAAACGTTTCTTTTTTGTTTAAAAGATTCCACTGACATGGTTCAAAATTTTGAACCAATCAAAGGGAAGAAAGATAAAATTGCATTCCCGCGGCTGCTTGGGCTAACGTTAACTCGCAGTGAAACGCGATAACAAAACATCTGGCTCGCACAAAGCAAATTGCAGAACGAGTTTCATTTCCCTTTGCAACAATCAGCCCGACCTGTTTACTGTTCCCGGAGGAAATCGGATTTCCTGATACGAATAGACAGATATAACCAGATAGAGAAAGGTTACACGTTCGTCTGCCTCATCCACGAAGCCCGTTAACGTCCTTTTAAGAGACAAAAGGTCCGTCTAACTCGCATAACGACGTTAACTCTGCCAGATAGAAATTATTCCCCCGTGTTTATTCGACGCGAAATTGCACGCGTTTTATAGCTTCGATTAAAATCCTGTTATGCTCCTGATGTAACAATGATCTTTGAATGATCTTTGAATATAGATATGTATAGCGTGACAGGACGCATTCTATATACAAATTCTATATACAAAAACAAGTCGATGGTGTAAAGAGAAATCTTTTTCATTCGAAACTATATTTTGCAGAAAATGGACTTTCCTATTAAATAATAATTAATTTTCGTATATCAAATTTTTGCACTCGCATCAAAGCAGAATTAATCAATTCGCTACTTGACACGTTTCCAAACTCGTCTTTCGTCGAGAACGGAGTTTTGCGCGAAACAATTTAGAATTCCGATAAGGAGAGGAAAAAAGATCGTTCGTTGTATAGGAAACAAAGATGAGAAATGAGTTTATAACTCGGCCGATTTAGAAACCGTTCTCTAGTAGAGGAGTCATCTTGACGTTGGTAATAAATACTGCTGTGGCGCAACCCCCTGTAGGTCGAAAGACCGTCACACTAGGTGGTAATAAATACTGCTTTATTTGGCATCTCGTCGAGCCCTAAATTCCACCATCATGCGAATGACTTTGGTCTGTCTGCACCGATATCACTCCTCCTGCTCGTTTTGCATGTTCACGGCATGTTCGCGCGCGAGGGTCGCCGTTCCGGTACCTGAGATTGTCTTGTACTCACCTCGCTCCATTTATTCGTCTCCCACATGGGACAAGAGATGGTATTGCAAGTTTCTTGGTTACGGGGCTTGTGCGTGCTGCTACACTTGTGGTCAGGCAGCTGCAACAATAATGACTTAAATCTTTTATCCGATTCAATGTGTAAAAAAAGATATAATATTTCTGGCAACATTCTTTTATATCAAATATTTGATACGAAATTATTTTGTGGACAAAATTTGTAACTTGTTATAGAAACTTTGTAGATTTGCAATATACAATATCTCGCGAATACGAAAGTATTTAAACGCTTCTAGAAATCTTTTATGAATGTATCGTGTGTGTTAAAAAAAAAGCACTTTGGAATTTCATTAACATTATAACAAGACACGACCGTCATGATTCTTCAGTAATTCTAATGTTTATCAAACTATATTATCTGAATAATTGGATATTCTACGTGCTCTTATCGCACCTATTATGTTCCATATTACCGCTAAGAGAATCATCTACTTATTGCTCAGGTATGACACGGTGGGATCAGCATAGAAGAAGATGCAAATCCTCGTGGTGCACGATACGTCGTGTCTAACCATACGTATTTTCAACGTGTACGTGTGCTCCCCGGCTGCTCTTGTCGAGCCTCGGATGAGAGGATTTTACGGTGGTTGACAGAGAACCGCGAACGGCCCTTGCAGTTTAAACGAACCGAACTAGGTTAGGGTTCGTGGGTTTTGCCAGGTTGTCATAGGCACCAGAATGGACAGACGGATGGATGGATAGGCATGTATCTCTGTGACAGTTCTAGCAGAGATCGTGTTGCGAACACTGTCGTAAAATCTCAAAGACGAATGAAATTATCAATTACATTTGTCTCGGATGTCAAGCCTGAGATTTATATTAGCGAGATCGACGCGAAACGAGGAATTACGAGCCGTAAAAGGAGTCGATACAGCAACGGCAAATTCCAACGATAAAGTGGAGCGAAATTTCGATTAGATTATCGTTATCGTTGGCACGGCCCCGATCGTACTTGCGAAGTATATTTCGTAAACATAAATCCACTAAACCCGGAAAACGTTCAACTTTCCCGAGAAACCGAATAGAATTCCGGTTACGCGGTTACGTATAATACAATGAAAATAAAATCTGATCGATCTTTCTTTCGCCTGGCGACGTTTTCGTTCCGTTTCGCTTCTTCTGACGTTAGTCTGGAGAACGTTTGCCATAGTGTGTTTCCCGTGGAAAGAAACGGGGGATATCCAAGCGAAAACCCCGGGGATTTAATATAAAAGAATTCCGCGTATTTAAATTATCTTTATCCCAGTTCTTATTTACCTTCGTAGTCTCATTGCCGTTTTCCTCGGTACAGAAAATGGTTCTGGTCCTCGATCCGCCTCCGCAACTGGCGCTGCACACGCTCCACTCGCCGGCTACCCATCTAGAAACGTAAAAAGAATCAATTGAAACGCCAGTCTAGTAGCTGTATAGTAGAAATGTAGGCTTGTTACATGCATAACGTTCCACGTTCATATGTAAGATCAAAGCATCATATTGCTGTTTCTTCTGGCGAATATTAAGAATATTAAGAATATCGATTTTATGGAAAGAGGTTTCTTCAAAGTATCTTTGATAGAAAAAATTCGCGATTCGAATTGCATAGTTTCCGCGAGCGCTTCGAAACCGCTTGAAAAAAGATTCAATAGCTGAATTAAAATGGAGAGCTTTCCCTTCGACGAGGTTTTCGTTCAACCGGAAGTCATCTTCGATACCGCAATCAGATCCCGCGATGCTCATCGTTGAAACAGCTTGCGTACAAATCCGAGATGAGAGCACCATCGATCGAAGATCGATATTTACAACACCAAGTTAATTGCTGGCTATTTCTGCGATGAAAGCTTTTTCCTCGTCGAAGTTACTTTCGGCACGTTCGGTGAATTTGCCGATTGGAGGTAGATATTTTCAGAGAATAACCGATCGATATCGAACATGCTGTAATTTGAAATTAACAAACTGACACAACAGTAAACAATAAAAAGTAAATACTTTTGAATCTGCAAAGTTATTTTTATTGTAGTTTACTATAAATAGTTTCATTTTAGTGAATCGTTCAAAATACGATTTAATAAACTTTTGACGAAAGGAAACATTACTTGATTCGAGAAATGATAGTCGATAGAAGCCGGAAAAATGCAACTGAAGGAACGCTAATCGCCGTGGACTTTTTCAATTTCCGCTACATCGCGTGTTTTCGAGGCAAAAGTGTTCGCGAGTCGCCAGACGAATCCATCGATCGTCGCTAACATGAAAGTTTTGCTCGATACGCGACGAGCTGCGTTGCTCTCGTTGTAATACGTGTAAGCTGGTCCCGATACGTCCACCTAGCTTGGCGGTTATTTTCTCTGTCGTTGTTTGAGCATAAAAGCCACTGTAATTCCAAGAAAGTAAATGTTCCATAGTACGTGTACCATCTGATAAAAATGTTCCAATTCCTTTCCAAGTTTTTTAGCTTCTGTTTATTACAAGGGCTAAATGAAACATATTAACACGTTCGCGACTCTATCTTGACAAGATCGTCCCCAGTGATCGATAACGTTTTTACATTTAATAAATCTTGCATTTTAACATGTTGATTGTTTTGGTAGATTTTATTTACTTTTTATTTATTCCTAAAATCATAGATTATTTTACTCTTTATAATCCTTATTTTATGGTTTATTTTTCTATTCGAATAACTTTTTTAAATGCAACTGAAAGACTAATTGATAATTAGATTTGTGCGTGTTTATGCAAATTCATAGTTTCATAAATATATCAAATGAAACGAAAGTTAAGTAAATCTTGTTTGTAGATTTTTATACCTTCGAATTCCCAATAAATGCATAAACATGCGCGGTTTACTGGTAATACCAGATCTGTTGACGAGTTTTCACGATGAGTTATTAGCTAATGGAACGAGGCGTGACATACTCTATCTTATGGATCCCTTGATCTTGAATGTATTGCACTAACACTAGGACTATCTTTCTGTTACGATCACTAAAACTACGTAAGTGCCTTTGAGAGAATTAGCATTTACTTTTCTTAAGACCGAAACATAATTATTTATTCCTATTTTGCTTTCATCTGGTCATATTTATCTTTTAGAACTTTCTGCCACAGATACAATATACCAGCAACATTGAAAACAAAATTTCACAAATTTTTTAATCCTAATTATGGATTTTTCTTCCTTATTTCTGCTCGGTGGTAGAAACTTATCTTTTTTTTTTAATTTAAACTATCTCTTTAATTGAACATCTTGATAATTTTCTTTAAACCAAAACACAATACGTGTTCACGTATTCCCTGTGCCTATAACACGAAACCATCAACCACCATGTTTAATTACCCCTCTCTTAGCCTGCACAGATTATATAGCCAGACTCTGTACACGATTCTGGTCGATCGATGTTAGTAGCCGGATCGTGAGATTAATCGTCAAATGTTCCGGAAAACGCTTAATGGAATTTAATTGGGCCTGTATCCCTAGCACGACATAGAATAATAGCCGCTGAAGTATTCAGTGGCTTAATACACAGTTGCGGGTAGGCAGCGGTTTAGAAATCCCGGTTCTCCTAGGGGATAGCTGAAACGTCGACCACTTGCCCGGCCTGGCTGAATCGAATTAAACTAAATTCTCGGCCTGGCCAATTAGCACCAATTTAATGTTGACGAGGCCCACTCCACTCAGTGATTTATTAACCGTTGTGGCCGTTAACGTTGCTATCGGCTCTCCCCGTTTTGATTTTTCACCCTCGAATTCACGATCAATCGTTACGTTCCTTCGTTTCCGCAACACAAATATCGCAACGATTAACGAACAACGACGTTCGTTAAATTATTCATTGTCCAATTACGACGGATCGTGACATTATTTCGTGAACCACTTTATCGAACGCATTTTACTCTACTCGAGAGACGTTCGATGGAATCCTAAGACGGTAACTGTAAGTTATTTTTTGCTTTGAAGCGATTATGAAACATTTCAAAGGTTTATACTTGAGTTAGTTGATTTAAGCGAGATCTTTACGATTGTACAAATTTTTATGCATCAATTGCAAATTACAACTAATACACTTTACAAAGGCCATATAGCTATTTAAACAGTCAATTGTCATTGTTAGCAATGAAACAGTCAGGCTATAATACTAATTTTATACCAAATATATGTATTTGCAATAAGTATTATGTAACTCTTCTATACATTTTCAGATTGGTTTCAAATTTTACCAACGTAAATTTTCTGTCGTAATTGTACAAATGCTTTTGTCAGCTAGTAGTGCATGTATTGCGTACGAACAAAACACCGTACTAAATCGATCAATTATCTTAGCTGGTATTTGCTGGCGTTCGAGAAGCATCTTCATAAGGTCGAACAACGTTAAAGAGGAAAATGTGGCGCGAATCAGTTGCGTGATTCGCCTCTTGTGGAAAGTTAAACGGTAGTTCAAGTAACCCGAGCCACTCGAGATTCTGGTTGGTGCAGCATTAACCGTAGTTCTTGGCTACGTGCATCATCCAAGTGGCGAAGTTTGCTCTCGTCTGGCTGCATATAATAACGTTAAACAGCGACCCGGGGACGACTTGACGAAAATTTTCATAATTTAGCTTCAGCGAACGTTCTGTGTTCTTGACACTTTGCGTGTCTTTGCTCTGGAAATCGAGGCGAAATAAAACGAAACGACCGTGGTACAAGGCTAAATCCGGACAAATTTCTGGAGCATTAGGGAAAGGTTCGTTTCGCGACGCTTCGCCACGCACGACTGAAGCGAGTAAAAAGCACCCTTTCCGTTTCCCTCCGAGACGAGTTGGCCGTTTTGAAACGCGCGAGTGCGAATTCACGCTTGAAACGAGAAATATTGTGGCGTCAGAGGCGAAAAAATTCGTTTCCATTTATGGGATGACAACGTATTTTTCTTCAAATACTGTGCTACAGTCAGCTTTGTTATATTCTGTTCTTGAAATTTCAATGAAAATAGGCGTCGTATTACGGCGATATTTTTTATTCAAGTGCAATGAATTTCACACTAAAATTGGGATAAATCTAACGGACGTAATAATTGATTCTCTTTCATGCCGATGTACGTAGATAGATAGAATAGAAAAATCTTAAACCGTCGACTATACGAGGATGTTTTACTTTTTATAAAAAAAAAAAATACTTTGTATTTTACAAATACCATCGTTATTTCTTGAATTGAATTTTTCAGATGTTTAATATTAATTGTCTACCTGGCTAACGAAATGGAAAGAGAGAGAGAGAGAGAGAGAGAGAGAGAGACAGAGAGAGAGAGTGAGATGGACGTCGATCGGCAACAAGGTAACAAACTTAAGTTGCACGTCGAGTTATACTTTCGATCACAAAGGGAAAGACTGTGCACGTTTCAACTACATGCTATATTTTATATCCGGTAAAAATGGTTCGCGGCGAGTTTTTTGTACTTGGTAGCCGAAGTAGTGTCTGCCAGTCTGGAGAATGATTCTCATCGGGAACAAGCTTTAAAGCGCCTCCTTTTTATCCTCCGTTTCCTTTATCCAGACAAAGAACAGGCCGTATCGTTCCAAGAACTAAGATTGTGTCTTCGAAAAAATATCCTCGGGACGTTCGCCTTCCCTTTCTCTTCTCGTTATCCCGTCTGATCGTTACGCTTTATCGCGAACAGTTTCAGCTTCCCCCTGGACGTCCGTGTTATGAATCAGAGAAATAAATTTCTCTTTTGTTCCATGCGTCGTTTAAAGGGTACCGAATTCGGACATTGCAATCGTTATACTCTTCCAGGTGAAATTCATTCCGAAATATGACCTAAACTGTAATTCTTTTTCCATAATTTTTCATTAATATATAATGTCTATCCTCTTTATGCATTTATGAGAAAAAAGATGCAAAGATGCACAGGATACATATATGATATACAAAAGTTTTCAAAATATCCGAAGTAAAGTACTAAAGAACAAAGTTATAATTTGTAATAGGTAAAACGAGTCTCTATGTTCTATTCTTTTTTTTAATTGTGCCCATAAAACCTTAAATTCGCGTAAAAATCCAAAGTCGTTTAGTATCAGTCAAATACGTCTCAACGAAAATTTCTCCAAAGGAGTTTTCTATGTCTCGTAATTTTTTGAATTTCGGATTGTAGAAACTTCTACAGTTATCAATAAATCGCAACGAATTTCTGAATTACGACAGCAAGGTAAGAGGAAAAGCACACACTGGAACAGGTAAATGCCAGGGTTCTAGAAAATAAATTGTCTCGTTTCTTCCTTGTGTCGGGTCGTATCGTAGAAGAGAACGCGATACAACAACCATCATCGAGTGGAACGGGGAGTCGTTTGTACAACCGTGGGGAGATTCGCATAAAAGTCGAGCAATTCCTTTAAATAACTTTTTCAGGAGCATGGAACCTAACCCCAGATCCGACGATGGTCCCGACTAGTTGGTACTTTATAGCTGGCAGATCGTTTCGCGGAGTTACTCTTACGACGGTTTTGATCGCGATCTCCGGAGGAAGAAGCGCGCTTTATGTCGACGC
>NT_177519.1:51796-113286 GCF_000188095.3 Bombus impatiens
CAGGAAAAACAGCCATATCGCCGGACGAATTGTTTGTTCGACAGTCGGAGTATTCTACTTCCTCCGGGCTGTTCGTCTGTGTTTCTTCGACCACGATATGCGAATCGACGTTACGTTAAAAAACGGAAAAAAAGACGTGAAAAATGCGTGCAATGTAAAATGAAGGATATGGGCAGATATCGGATATCATATAAATGTGTGTTCTAAAATAGAGAATATATTGCACGGAAAGATAGTATAAACGGAAAGATAGTCGAGATGTACTTCTTCCAAGTTATTTTTTATATTGGTTAATGAAGATGGACCAAACTTATAAGATTCTAACGATGCATAGACATTCTTTATGATTATATTGTTATAGCGAATATATTGATTCACTATACTATAGTAATTCACTAACCAATGTATGCACGTATTAATTGTCTAGTAAGTAAATGAACATATTTTCTAGAACTATCAGTCTTTTTATTGAAACTTCGATGGAGCAACTTGAAAGCTGAATATTTATTCCAGACGTATTCTCTAAAACGAAATGTTCTATATTAAAGAATAGATAAGATTGTGTTCTCATCTATCTTGTTTTTATCCAATTGTTATCTCTGACTAAATCTTATGTACGCGAATTCATACGAATACATTTTATATTCTGTACATTCTGTATATTTGCCAAACCCGATGTTTTCATTATGTTGCACATATACAGGATAATGTACATAGTACAATATACAGGCAACGTAGAA
The DNA here is from genome assembly GCF_000188095.3 of Bombus impatiens. NCBI lineage: Eukaryota > Metazoa > Arthropoda > Insecta > Hymenoptera > Apidae > Bombus > Bombus impatiens. Next base: position 52,537 of record NT_177519.1, read on the forward strand.
GGAATAACTTTCAAAAAACTACCTTAACGTAAATATAAAACGTGAAACACCGTAAACAGCGGAATATTCGACGATATTCGAGAAAGTCTTTATTCTGAACACTTGTACAACGTGGCTTGCAAGAAGGTAGCTATACATATGTATATGTAGCCGTTTCGATATTCAACGAGCGATTCTAGCCAAAGTGTTCGCAATCGGTGTTTTCGACGCGGAGGTAGAACAAGGGGTTTGTCTCCGTCGGTGAAAGGTACTGGGGGCTTGTTTTTCCAAGTCTCTTTCAGAAAGAGGCCCGCCGGGCTTTTGCTCTTTCCCGCTACGTCCGTCGACTAATGGCCGTTCAGTCCGCCTGAAAGCTCCGGCCCATCGTTTCCAAGCCCGGGTATTGCAAGTCTACACGGCTACATATCCATTTCTGCGCGTTGCATGCGTTGCACACGTACAGAACCACCACCGATACGGCTTGTCTAACAATAATCGGGACTGCTTGCTTGCTTTGTCCGCGGCTACGGCGAGGAAATTGGTCAGAGAGGAAGATTGGCCGGCGTTAATCCCAAAAGTGGGAGTTCCGATTTCACGAATAGCACGTGGAAAATACGAGAATTTCGAGCAGCTGCGCGAACGTGCTCCCCGAGTCAAACATTCCCTGGTCTGCTCGTAAAACCGAAACGCTCAATCTCGAACCCCGGGGTCCCGCCGATTAGAAAAGCTTTAATGAAGTTTCTGATCCTAGGTTTCAGTCCAACGTACAGGTTACTTGGACTCGCAGCGATTCGAAAAATCGCGAATTTCTATTTTTCATCTGTTGGACGTAAGTTCTCACCAATGTATAATATATTAAATCCGTCACAAAACGCAATATATAGCGCCAAATGGAAGTATCGGTACGGCCTCGATTTTCATATAAAATTCTTTCTAAATCTGTAAAAAATATGATTCTCTATCTAATTTTTTTTTTTTTTTTTTTTTTTTTAACATAACTGTCCACTCTAAAGTTTAAATATACCAAATATGAATCATGAATCTTTAAAGTAGTCGTAAAGTATTGGCACACTTACGATTTTGCAATATAAATTTATTATAAGATTTCATTTTATTTCAAGCTTTATTTTAGTGTTGTAATAGAGATTAGAAATACATATATAAAGCAGACTCCACTTTAAAACGTTCCTTGTTTCCACCGAAAACAATTATATAGAAAATTGAATTTATTATTATATTTTATAAAGTAGTAATTCACTATATGTGATAATATTCGTCTGATGCAATGTTTCTCAAAGTCATTCACACGTAAAAAACGACATAAATTTGAACAACATTGCTGCCTTCGATATCGTTCTATTTTCTATTTTCGTTGTAACCTTTTAACAAATCCTCGAACGCTCTATGTTCGTATAACATCTTTTTCTTATCCCCATAGAACATTCGGACAAAGTTTGAGAAAACCTGGAACGTCTTATATTACAAATTCTGCGTCCTAAATCCTATATTCCGAAGAGAATGAACGGAAAAAGTTGAGTCACCAACGTCTCAAATACCTCAGCCCTCAGCTAAAGTCATTGATTTCTGGAATAGAAATATCAGATCGAGTTTCTTTTCTCGGCGACATTGGTAGAAGAGAAATGAATAGAAATCTAGATGTGGAGGATTGACATCGCCCCCGATGGAACTGGTTTTTCTACCGCGAGCGCGTACAAACACTCCATCCATGACTCGTGGAAAAATCCGCGAACAATCTGTCAAATACTCTTTGTACTTGTCCGCGTATGCGCATTTGAAGCCACACGCTTCGCCTCGATACGAAAATCCGCGGCATCGGTTTAACGTTCTTTGACACGGACACGTACACCAGACGTCGGGAAAGGTACTCACTTTGCAGTGCAGGGGTGCGTGTTGCACGGCATCAGGGTCTTCTCTGGCTTGTTGTCCGGATCGCAATAGCTGTCGTCTACCACGTTTTCGTCCGGGCCGATCGTCTTGCACACCGCCATTGCGATCTTGAAACCTGACGGAAAACGGAAATCGTATTTCAATTTGTGACTGAAGAATGATAACTTGCAGAAGGAACGTTTTTCGAAAATATCGTGATCTTATCTGCTTCGTGATAGTCTTGTTTGCAGTTATCTTGGGAAATAAAACTGGAGTAATAATGTTGAGCAGCAATTGCAAGGCTGAGAATTATAGAGAATTATACGTTGGTTCACGAAAATATTTCAACACTGATAACTTCTATGTTCTGTGAAACATGTGTAATTTTGAAATGTTATAAGTACTATAAAATTTGAGACGAATCTGAATATAGAAATTACAAGATATTCATCGCAAACAATATACTTAGTAAAAAGTTAGCATACAACGTGAATAGCCATTCTAAATATATAATATCACTGAACGTTAATATTTATTGATATACTGGGTAATTAATTATTAAAATGTTTTAGAGATTCCTGCAGACGAGGATAGCTTAGAGGATTGCATTTGTATGTTTCATTTTTTCTTGCTCTTCCATGAATTTTTTCGTTTGCGAGATGGGACGTTTAAAACGATCATTTTAAATTACATCGACGGTACCGTTTTCGTAAAGTGGAAAATAGTATAAAGATTTAAAGAGGATTCCACTACGTTTCTGAAATAGAGATTTATCGTTCGTGACAAAATTTTGCTCTGCATTCGACTAAATTTGGTCTCGTATATTTTCATAAAGAGACTTTTCAAGCGCCCATGAAAGATGAGGTTTCATTGAACGGTTTCATTTATCGTTTCGATGATCTTTGTTCTACAAGTTTAGCTATCTCAGAATATTCTACGTAATACATAGACAGCACACATATGGTTCAAAATAAAGTTTTCTACGACAAGTATTTCAAGATTTTCGCCAACTATTGTACATTTCTCCTGTTCTTTGACGAAACAACGAGGAAGGAAACTCTTCGAGTGTCCAACGTTCAAGGAGGACAGCGATTAGAATGCAAAGCGTAACGTTACGATAGCAGGGAGAAATCAACCGGTGTAAGTAGCCGTTATTAATTTCGGCAAAAGTACCGAGGAACGTTGGACGATTCGCGGGTTCAAAGTTCATTAGAATTCATTGCTCCCAGCGTCGATGTAAATGGACTACCTCCCGGTGAACTAATTGTAAGTGCTTCAACCGAATGAACTTCGTAACCAACCACTCACCTCCGCCGCATGATTTCGAGCAGGCGGATATCGATTCCAAACTCCAGGAGTATCGCGATTGGCAGCTCGACCCGTTTCCGCCGCACACGCCGCACGGGTCCGTGTTCTTGTTGCTGCCGACTCGCAGGTCGCAGCCGACTTTCTGAAACAAAGATCACACCGCCTTCGTTAACAGAACTGTTCGTCGTTCTTTTACCAAACGTTTCTCTTTCGATTTGCGTCTAGAAAGTTGCTTAATGTTATTTGCGCTGTGTGGAATTGGCTGAAAAAATTAATTTATAGGTTTATACTGTTGATAAAATCATGTTATCATAGACCTTTGTCTAGATTATTGTGGTTCTTATCGTCTTTATCGAATTTGTTAATATTATTGGCGACAGGGTTCTTTCTTTTATTTTTATGTGGGGTTAATAAATACTAAAGGTTAATAAAGAAATTACTCTGTCTAATGATGAAGTTAGCGTTAATAAAATGTTGTAGCAGCGTTTATAGAGTACAATAAAAACACCCATATAACGCGCGAGATAAATTTAACAGAGTTTTTTCATCTTTTCTGGGAATGCGATACTTGTTTCTTGTTTATAGAAGCTAATAATCATAAGTAAATTGCAGATATTTAAACTTAGCAAAACGTAGAGAATATGCAAAAATATATAAAGCGTTCAAGGTAAAGTAGTTGTTATAAGATTTAGTACGTGTTTTCAGTTTTTTACTTATGTTCGTAAGAATATAGATTTCCAAAAATATCCGCGATCTAGATATAACAAATATAAAGATCTATTTCTTCTACTTGAACTAACATAATTCACGTCATTCATGTAACACTTTTTGCAACATGAAACATACATCTCGCGTTATATGGTCAAGCCCCACAATATTTTCTTTTAATTATTTTCCGATAAATATTATGCAAATAAATGAATAAATTTGAACGTGGATAAATTTCGTCTGCATTTAGATTTCGAGATTTAACGTGTAATCAAGTGGGTAACGACAAATAGATAGTAAATCAGTACTTAAACTCTAAGGGTTCATGCTAAGTCCCCGTTTTATACCAAGTAGAAGCATTGGTCCTGGTGGGCGTATAATCTAAAGACGATCCCGCGCTATGTCACGCACCCCTGGGAGCAACTTCGATTTGCAATAAACTAGAACTTTAACTCAGTCTCCTGATACCAGGTTGGTTGTAACGCGAAACAAATTTCGACTCGGTGATCCATAACGCGTTTTGATCCAAAATTCTTCCTTTCCCCTTGAAAAAGGAAACAAGACACGTATACGTCGCTCAACGAGCTCTCTTATGCTGTCAAACGTAAATAGAAGGCGGAACGGAACGATAGAAGGTGTCATGGAACTCGAGCATCGAGCGCTAAACCGTAAAAGATTAATCAATGAAACGAAAAGAAGAGCGGTGGGTGTCACTCTGCATAATCTGAATGTGGTTGCACAGTTCGAACAGTTCGAGCGTCCAGTACAAATGCAGTAGCACCTTTCAGGAAGAGAGAAGAAGGAAGAGGGAAGAAGGAAGAAGGAAGAAGGAAGAAGGAAGAAGGAAGAAGGAAGAGGAAGAAGAAGAAGAAGAAGGAGAAGAAGGAAGAAGGAAGAGGAGGAAGAAGAAGGAGGAGAAGAAGGAAGAAGGAAGAGAAAGAAGAAGAAGAAGAAGAAAGAAGAAAAGAAGATGCGAACGAGAGAAGAAGCTGACATCGATTCGTGACCTGGCTCGGACGGCAAACTGATTTGTCATTCAGGCGGCATGGAGGTTTGCTCCGAGGTCGGCAAGTACATTATTCATCCCTTATCCGGGCGAGAAGAGCGAACCAAACTGGTGGCAAAGATGTCAGGTGAAAGAGAGTCGAGACGAGGAAGGATATATGTAAATGGAATAGTGCGTAAAAAGGAGAGGCACGAGCCTAACGAGATCCTAAGAACGATCGACTGCCACGGTGAGACGATTTTGACGACCAAAGATCAAAGATTTTGTCAAGCCATATCTATTTGAATATATGTATGTATGCGATAATTATTAAAACATTTTCTTCGACTATTTGTCTTCTTGTTGGTATCGATCGAATTTTAAATAGTAACACACGGATACCCATATATTACTACTGCGGATATGTGCAGTGGATCGTTTTCTGTGTTATTCTAATCTTCATGCTTTCTCCATGTGTTTGTGTATTTCTTCTTAATGATTGTCTAATATTGGCTAATATTCAATCGCAACAACGATGCGGTAGAATTTTTCAAAAAATTCTGTCAATCCGCTGTCTTGCTTAAGTGAGAGCTCGTGCAACGTTGCTCGCGTCTTTTCATCGGAAACACGTTCGCCGTTCGCCAGCATTTAGAAACAGCATTTCCACTTCAGCGGGAATTCTTCGACAGTTGGAAGGCGCCGTTCCGTTCGCGGAATTCGCGTAGAAAGTAACTTTGGTGAATCATGTTTCTCGACGGGGAAAAAGAGATAAAAGGTAGAAGAGAGCAAAGTGAAACAAGGAGAGAAAACAAAATTTAAAGGAGAGAAATAAGGAAAGAAACGAATAAAAGAGTAAAGGGGAGAACTTAAAGTCAGTGGAATTTATTCGCTCGCGCGAACTACGATTTAACGGAGCCACTGAATAGCATTACAACTTGTGTTTAAAAAAAGTGAAAGAAGAAAAAACATGGAACAGTCTGGAGAAATCGAATAGACCGCGTTCGCGATACCGCTAGGACGAATTGAGATTTAATTTTACACGAGGTCGGATTCGTTCCGCGACCTTTCTTCGCTCTATGCACCGATGCACCGATGCACATGTGCATCCATTATATACTTGTATAGGAGGTCAGCCTCGAGTACACCGCTGGGAGTTCGAATAGAGTTTAAATCTGGGATACGCGATTTTAGCAACACGTCGAAACAACGTTCCTCGTTTTTCCCCTCTATTTTTGTTCCCTTTATTTTTCCCATTCTGACGGCTTGGCTGTTAACTCCGCTTACGAAATAGGATCTCGGGACTCGTTATTCAAAGAGCGGTTTTTTAATCGAGCGAACGCATGCCACAATACCAAGACTTGTAATTTTCTATTTTTCTAACGGAAGCTTCAAATGGAAGCAAGTATCGCATACTTGTTATCATTTTAATGAAAAGATTTCAACGAATGCCACTTTCACATTGGACGCAACATATCTGGGAGGAAGAAAAATTTCGTGCAACTGTTTATTACTGTTACGCGTGCTAAAACTGTGTATCGCCAATTATGGCTTCTTACTCGCACTACTTGCTAATTTGCTGCACATTCGTTAATACTTTATTAGCATTTAAGAAGGTGTTAATATGATTTTCAAGTGGCTCGAAGAAGAGAAAAGCTAGATAAAAACAAAGTTAGTAAATTGAAAATAACTCTTATTTCGAAAGCCATTTTGAGCGTTTAAAAGATTCATAGAGATTCTCTTTTAGTTGCTGAATTTCAAACGATGTACGACGATTTTTAGACCCTGTCAGCGACAAATGTGAAAGGGACAGGTCACATGCGCACACGTGCCATATTCACATATACTTGTGCGTCCGTGAGCACGCCACTGTGTCCACAGTACACGGGCGCGCGCGCGCGCGCAAACAGAACGGAAGAGACACACAATACGGGCGCTCAGGATTAGGTTTACTTTGCTCGAGAAGTGGAAACCTGCAGCGGAGCCCCGTAATTGAAGGATAGGACCATCGAAGCAACCGGTTATTTCTCTAGGTAAACAAGCCAAGAGAAACGGCTAGCCAGTCGCGTCGGGTGTGCGAAATGAAATATCGTGGAACTTAACGGCGCCGATCTTCATCTCCCCCTTTCTTTTTTTCTCGTAGTTCTGACTATCCTTGCTCGATCCGTGCAAATAATACCTTTAAATCCGGTAAATATCTCGCCAATGGCCGTTTATGAGCTGCGAGAATATGAGTACTCGTTTCGAAGCACTAGTGGATTCTTTGCGTTCCATGGACGAACTCGCGAATAAATTAACTGTAATGGTGCTTCTTTTGATGGAATTCGTTTGATAAACGTTAGTAAAGAAAGGAGAGGCGATTATCTTCCGGTATCGTTATAGACTTTAATATACGTTACTAATATTCATAAACGTAATCGGACATTTTGGCCGAATTGTGGTAAAAGGATGTGAAATTTAGCAAAGGATATAAATTAATGATAAATTAACAATTAGAGGCAATATTTACTACTTATGGAACTATCATACTGTAAATCTGTAAATCTAAAATATCTACTAAAATATCTACTAAAAGAAACATTGGTTTAGAAGGTGTCTATTAATTTGAGTTATTATTGAAGAATTGATCGATTTGAAGATGAAGAATAAAGTTATAACCGCGAGGTTTATTACTGCATATAGATGTTTAAAAATCAAAAAGTTTAATCGAATCATAATATACCGTCGTACGTAGTTATGATGATTGTAAAGAATAAAATCGTCATTCTATAATTGAACAAACATATTGTCAAAAATAAGCAAATATCTAGAGGTACTTTGCAAAAGAGAATATAGATTTTTTAATATTTATCTATTACTCTTATAAAACAAAATAAAATCGCTCACAATTCTTCTTTTACCCTATCGTTAGATAACAAGATCCTGGTCGAAAGGTAAATCGGCGATTTCCGCGACTTTCCGTCTCTCGGCTATTTCGTTACGTAAATTTGACTGGCGTTCAATTATTCAAACCGGCTTTCAAGGTTCCATTCGGCAGTCGGTACACCATCCACCGGAGTTAGCCCATTACGCTCAATACACCCTTTTCCCCGCCGCGAGTTTCCACCCTCGTCGCTCCACTATCCCATCCAACCCCATCCCAGACCTTCTTTTCTCTACACTCGTTTCTGCCTTTTAACATAGTTTCCCGGAGAATGGGATTTTCCGGCTGCAGACGGACTCGATCACTTTGTCCGCCTTATTCTAGCCGGTTTCATTGAAACGATGGAATTTATCGCGGAACCACTGAACCGCTTATATATCGCTAATTTCTCCGTGTACCTTTCTCCGTGTACCTTGAACAAAACAGAACGGGTATGAAGAGCTTTGTACTGCGCTCGAATAATCTTTCTATTGTCTTAAAACAAAATTTAACCAAAAGAGACTTTACTTTCGATAGATATTCTTCCTTTTTATAAGATTATCGAATTTTATTTTACTATTTGATCGAGGGAAACCCTACAAACACTAATTAGATAAAAACTATCGGAGAGTAGATGAAGAAACTAGGCAAGTAGAGACGATTCGAGAGTAAGTCTAAGAGGGTGTCAAGAAATAATTAACGGGATTTCATGGCGACGACAGTGGCGACGAAGTTGCAAGGACAATATCTAATCAGCAGACGGGTCCACGTAATTAAGCACTAACCGAGCTTCTGTAAACGCAAACTGGTTTTGCATTATTAAAGTGGCGGACAGTTCCCATCTCTCGCGTTGGACACGCTCGATAAGTGCGCGACGCTTTTGTGCTATCACGACTCATTAGAGTTTGTCTTCTATCCACGGAAATTCCTCCAATTGTTTCGTCTCGCGTGTTTCTCCACGTCTACGCTTGGATAACTTGTAACGCAAATCGTCCGCTACATTATCGTACTCGTGTTCGTGCATCTTTATTTGCACGTCTTAAATACACACACATTTTACTGGTTTTGGTGCGTAATGGTTCATCATATATGTCTATTCCATACCATGTCTATTCTATATCATATCCCCCACTTTTATTAATATTGGAAACATATCTTAATACTACACGGTTATGATATTATAGAAAACAACTAACGTTAAAGACAATTCCAATATAACGTCACTAGCTTTTATTATTTCAATTTCCTCATCTTCAATTTCCTGATATGATATTTGATGATATACTTATATGGACATCTTAATCTAACTGAATCAAAACCGTAGCAATGTTCTACTTTTGGTATATACACTTTTGGTGAATACACTTAATTATGTCTGTGCCACATTCAGTATTTCAGTGCTTATTGGTTCATACTTAATAGGTTAAATTCGAAGGCTGTATGTAATAATACAAACCTAACATATATGTATATGTACCATAATCATAATAATATATCTACGTTGATGTAGTCTTGTTGGATTAAGCTTTAAAAAATTTGAACGAAATCGGAACGAAACACAATGTCAATGCCAACGCAGCCTAGGTTCGTAAACGGTTAAAAATATATCAGTTTTGAAGTTAGGAATCTTTCCATATGAATTTAGACGTTAGAACAGAGAATGATACTACTCATCGAATGCTATCAGAAAATGTAGAGATCGATAAAAGATGTTTGAGCGGCTTGAAGGCACATTTAATCTCCCTTTTGTCGAACACGTTACGTTTAAGAGATTCTTATTCAAAATTTTCGACTTTTTAATCAATGAAAGTTCTTCAAGAATGAATTTCGTAACACGGCGATGTCTTTAGACGAAGCAGGTCGATGGTGTTTAATTTGCTAGATGAAACGATAAACAACATCAATATTAGTGTACGTCACCTGGTGTTAGCGTTCTCAGACTTAAGACAGGCAGCGACTACTTAAGGGGTTAATCGACGAAAGTAGCCCTCTGTCGACGTCGGCTTGCCTCTCGGTACACAAAGTCGTCAACGGTGTAAAGTAAGATCGAATTAACTTAATGGACGAGAAGTGCGGGCATCTCGACGCACCCATGGTAAATATTGGTCGAAGACGGGCAGACAACGACGCCTCGTTAGCTCGCGTTTCCGTCCGCCGAGGAAAAACGTGGTCGTGTACAATCACATGGATTTAAAACCAAAAGTTATAAACATGTTTCGGGCGAGCCCAGTACGGAGGAAAATACAGCAGAGAAGAGAGGGAGGGAGAGGGAGGGAGGTTTAGGCGAATAAAGGGCACACTGTATGCTCTACCTAAGTAAATTTCTCCGGTCACGAGTTTCCGCCGGAACTTTCTTCTTCCTTGCCAAGTTTCGACAAGGGATGCAGCAATTGCGACTTAATTCTTAACCGACGTTTTCAGCGTAATCTCGAGCCAAGGGCCGGGACTACGATCGCATATTTAAAAGTCTGATCTCTGCTTTTAATTAATTATGCGTTAGTCGGCTCGCTTCTGAAATTTCTAGGCTGCGAATATAAATTAGGAAGTGGAAATCATTTTGAAAGGAAAGACGAGACGCGGTTGAACGTACAGATAATGGTTGTTTGGTCGAATAAAAGCGACTATTTTTCTACTTTCTTTCGTGAAAATGTGGAGCTCGTTAAAAAATGCAAATATCTATTTAAATATGGAAATACTTGAAAAATGGCGTATGTGTTTTTTGCTTTACATAGTATTACAACCGGAATTTGGATCGTTCGTTTTTTTGATAAATGTACCTCGATCTTTCGTTCTCTTTGTTGTATCGCGTTTCCAAAGTGCTTCAGAAAATGTACGGTTTCGTGGAACGAAATCTAAAATCTCTCTGTACGAATTTCAAAGACATCGGTATCTCGCGTATAAACGAAGTCAGCTTTGAACGTAATAAGTATTGTTTGTCCGCGCATTCGCGTGCATGCACACGAGTATTTTAAACGCATATTAATGGCATGATAAAACTTGCAAATGAAACCTTCAAAATTTTATCGAGTTTCGCTGCGAGCGTATGCAACATTAAACGGCCAGCAAAAACGCTTTTTTCCCTGTGTTCTCGCCGCTTCCGAGAAAAAGATCGGTATTTTATTTATAAGAGCTATCAGTGTCACGATTCGTTGCGGTATTTTGGAAATTATCGCGCTGAAATTCCCTTGGAAATTGAATTGGTTATTCGTCGAATCGGACGATGCATATTGTAGACCGCGACTTTATATGTCTGACCAGTGATAGGCCTATATCACTGATCTCTATTTACGTCTCTATTCACGTATTTTGAGAGGGCTGACCAATGATAAAATCAACTGATTTCCATTAATAAATTGTATACACAATACGCTGTTTGTTAAATCAATCATTGTTATTATATACGTATATATCATTAATATATTATTAATTGAGCCACATATAGAGAATACATATCGGGCCTACCATCATTTCCTTATCGGTTAATTTAATTTATATAGGATTAAACATAGAATAAGCCAGCATGCAGACAGAGTTTTAAGAGGTGAAACTATTTTTAATGTTACTCTATATACACTAATTATCAATGCCGGAGGAATCTTTAATTAACAATGGGAATAGCATTATTCATTGGCTACACTGAGTATCCATGAGTAAATAAGCTGTTTCAATATGTATACAAATGCATCGTATTTATGTTAAATATTGATATAGCATTCGCTAATGTTCCGCATAGCCTAAATAATATTCGAAGCGAGAACGTCATTGGTATCGTGAGATTATTGTAACGAAATATGATAAACAAACCCTCGTTACCGATTGTTTAATTCCCAAAACGCGTATACAGAGGTATTTTCATCGAACGAATGTAATGCTTAAAAAGTCAACCACGTTATTGACGCAATATAAACGTATCCGGACGAGTCCGTGATTATTTTCAGCGTAGTTCATCTGTTACGAAATTACACGACACGGGAGGATAATTTGTTTGCGATAAATTTAATAAAATGTAATAAGCGTGCCGCGGGGTTGTCCATTATTGTTAATTAATTTAAAGATTGTAACGCGCATTCATTTAGTAACAAAACGAAGTTTCGTTTGGTCCGAACGAATTGCGTCAAATATTGACAGAGAATAAAACGATCGATAACAGAAATTTCTAGTGTGCACGTCATTCGAATGGTTTGCGTTCATCGCACCCTTCGGACGAGTCTCAATGATCTTAGACACCACCCTCTTGCACATTTCCACTGATATCGTTAGCTAAACTTTATCAGTCAGAAATTACTAACGCCAATAAATTACCTTGCGCAACAGTAACAAAGTAACAGGCTTAACAAGAAAACAAGTAAAGTTCTACATACCAATTCTCTAAATTATAAGCTATTTAATTGTTCTGTTTCATGTAAAATTAAGAAAAAAAAAAAAGAAAAGCGGCGTAATGGAAATTTATAATGTTATTTTAATAAATTATAAATTACGATCTTCATCTTGTTTAAATTAAAAATGATGCTGCGCGATTGATATTTATTGGCGGCCGATGCTACAAATTACACAGTACAAAGTGCATACTTTTATCGTGCAAGATTATTTCTAAACTAATTCTGAGAATAATTTATATACTGCAATTTAACCACAGGCATTTCTACAAGCAGTCCAACTCACCCGGCAACTTTCTTCTTAAATATTCATCGCAAGATTATTCCGAGTTATTTACATAGACTTATTTTGACAAACCGAGTAAACCAATTAATTTCGAGAATTTCCCAAGTTGGCGTCAAAATGCTGATTGTTTTCTTGCTTCTTTTTTACGTAGCCGTTTCCGCCGTTCCTCAACCCTTCTTCCAGATATTTTTCAATTAATTCGTGTAATTGAATTTCTACCGCTACACTTTCATGCCGCGTTGCACTATGCTCGATTAAACGCGAGCCAGAAATCGCACTCGGGCGTGCGTAAAACACAAGATTGGATGGAGTGCGGTTTGGCAGGCTGAACTCGCAAACTTCCGTGCAAAGTACAAAATATGGCGCACCGGAAGGGATACTGACACGGCGCAAAAATTGCTCTCTCCCGGGAGATAAACGTTTCCGGTTACGCTGGCGCCAACTTCCTTCGAATCGAATGAACCACGACTCACTTATCAAATTGGATTCTAACTAAACGAAACTCTGTTTTGCTCTCTCTGTTTTGCAGAGTGAAATTAACAAGCTGTACCGGACAACATATTTCTTTGAAACAAATCTAATTATGACTTAAAAGAAACAAATATTTCATTAACTTTATTCGACAACGTTTGGTTCGAACTACATTGCGAATATTAATTTAAGATATTTTATAGACAATTACTTATATAGCTGTCACTCACACTGTAATACTGCAATAATTATCGTTTCTGGTAAGATAAAGTACGTGTACACATTACAAATAAGCAATACACGAGAAATCGATCATAAATCCATGTTTGTTGATCGTCTAATTTCAATGTTACCTCACAGCCAGAAAAGATACCTTAACGTATTTACAAAATTTGGAAAAAGGCGTATTCGAAGATGAAAATCTTCTAGAAATAACCGATAAATCTATGAATTTTCACAACAGACCAATAACACGATATTTTTCAAATCTCTAGGAAAATGGCGAACATATACATATACCTATGTATATTTAACATGTAACAGCGACATGAAATAAAAAAGAGAGGTCGGCAATATAAAATTAATTAACAGCATATTCTTCCTCTGTAAAATGTGACATGGAAAATGTGACTTATCATTTCACTCCTGTAATCTTCAAATGAAATATAAAAAAGGTTTTCCGACTCACCATGCATTCACCACTGATGCAAACATCCATGCTGTCAGCGTAGCACTTGGTGCCATCCTCTACCTTGTCCGCCAGCTGGACCACGATTGTTTCTTCGCTATCGAACTGCAAGGCGTCGGTGGCATCACGCGGCAGAGTCTTTTCGACGGACATTTCCTGTCTTAGCCGGCTCCCAGTGTTCTCCAGCGATTGTTCGCCACGGCAGATCAAAGCACACGGTCTGCTTGGGTCGTAATGTGGATACCATTTCAGCAGTTGTCCACTATATGGCACGTCGTCAAACACGGCACATTGCTCCGCCCGGAAATCGTTCGGGTTCTCGCAGGGCTGCAATCAAAGGGCCAGATTTTCTTTTCAAATCCCACATTCTGTTCACGTGGATAGAGCCGTTAATATGATTTTTAAGGATTTTAATGTTTCGTGGATCATGATATGCATGATATTATAAAAGAAGTGGTGTAGGATATTAGGTTTTTAGAGCACACATTTTCGTCGCTATTTCTTTCACTTAGATTCTATAATTTCATGAAATTAAAATAATTGTTCAAACTATTTAATGTAATATCACTAAAAATATTTAATTGTCCGAAAGAAGAAGATAAACAATGGCGCTATCGCGCAATTGCTTGGTTTAGACGTAAATTACTTTGCCAAGGAAGCATTGCTGTTAAATTTGCGTCGGAATTAAATAATTCGCGAATTATTTAGCTACAATGTGCCATCCAGTGTTTTACCGTTTTGGTAACAGTGTTATCCTACTTTGGTTGTTCGTAAAGCCGTTAAACGAAGCGTGTCAGCCGGCCTAGAAATCGTTCAGAATTTTCACACGACTGAAAGCAAAGGCGCAGATTTCGACGGAGCACGTCATTAACCAATTAGGTCGGACGGTTATCGGTGTTTCACGATGTCCACTTTGCAACGCAATCAAGGCACGCTGATGTCCTCTTTAAGTCAACTCAACGATCGAATATTCTCGACAAAACGGTTGGAACTGCGTTTCTCATGTAACTCGCGAATTACCAACATTCCATTTGAAATTATTTAATCGTTGATCATATACGCTTTTATAACGCTGCCAGCCAGTTTCTCATTGATTTTCCTCCCATTGTAAACGTTATTCTGTTCTGCACCATTTAATCGTTTTACGTTCAATTAACCGCGTTATCATTTCTTCTCTTTCAAAGAAATTAATAATAGCAGAAAGAGAGCAAGATGGACCGGTGTGCGGCAGTCGGATGAAAAATTAATTTATAAAAACGTGCGATCGTAAACGAGACGGCAGGTATTTGTAGCGGAAAACAAGATTAAAAGCAATAGGTGTTTCGTTCGCGTTTTGCGATGCTCGATCATTCTGATTCAACGATGAGTAAGTCAACAAATTTCACGGCACCGATCGCTAATTATCGTCGTAATTAACGGCCTGGTAATCAGATCGGCTATGACTCGAGGGTGTTCCGATTGTATGCACGTTTTTGCCGGCGTGTCGAGTTCACCTCGATCTACGACGAGCGAACGAGCCGCGATGTAAATTGACCAAAGCAAAGGGTTTATTACTGTTACCGTTCTATTCGCTGTCTCCATTTTGCTAGCCATTCAACTAGAGAAGAATCCGGGTGGCCAATAATTAATCGTTTGTTGGTTGACTGCCTTTTCGAAAAGCTATCGAGTGCTATTGGCTCTCTTTACAACAGAATATTTTATCGTATTGGTCTACGACGCAAAAAATAAATAAATCTTATCTGATACAATAAACAAGGCTATAATGATGACTTAAACAACTTGATATTATTTTAGTAATTACGTGAATCGATATAGATGCATATGTGTAAACACAAAGCTACCAAGAGCTACCAGAGCTATCAAGTTTGATCAATAAAATAATTTGTCATTTTTGAAGTCATTTTATTCATCAAAATCATTTCTTTCTCTTATGTATGTTTTAGCGTGCTTCCCACGCTAATTGCGGATAGTAGATCAAAGAAATTGTCTTCTATATCCACACCTTAAAAGAAACATGGTAACATTGATAACATGGTACACTATTATAAACTATCGGATATATTCCCAAGACGTAATCAAGTTATTCATCGATAGACCCTAACGCAATGAGGAGTTTCAGATTCGATGTAAATACGGAACCAAATTGCATTTCATGCATCTCGAATTACAAACTACAAACAAAGTTAACACTAGGTTTTGTGATTCAAATATCAATTTGGAATAAAATAACGAATATAAGAATATATAATAACGAATATTACGCGTTGTTCCCGTAACTTTTGAACAATCATACACAGACTGTTCATTATAGATATTAATCAGCTTAAATATCCAGCGAGATCATTTTTATTATATTTTCAAGATAGGCGCTCACGTTGTATTTTTTGCTAGATATATATTCGCAATAAATATTTCGCAATTCCTGTATACATTTTCAGATTGGTTTTACATTTTACTAACATAGTTATAACAGTCGTATCTCGTTAGTGCTAATGAAATTCCAAGATATTTTATATAACACATATAATATAGACATAAAAATTTTCTATGGTAAGTGCCCAAATATTTTCACCTGACAGGAGGAAACAGTTATTAATTTTCGTTGGATGGGACGATTCATGAACGAGACGATCGTTTTCGAGGAAAAATGATATTAAATTCGGTTTCAATCGCTTATTAGATTCAACAAAAATGCACCATATGGGCAGTGAAGTGCAGAACGTGGAGCATTGGCCTGCTGGCGATTCGTGTGCTGGCACTATGTTTTGCTATTGACGGAGCACCGGTCGATTTCGAACAACGGGGACATCAAAGTTCCGTATTACTTTCCGTGTTCTAACGAAGCTGATTAACAACGGTGCCAATGGTAATTAATTAACGCACCACGCCAACTGTAATTTAGTTAGAACAGCTTCCAGTTATTTCTGTCGTGATTACGTAGTTGCTCCTTTCTTTCAATATACCGAATAAATTACAAACTGTGCCTCCAGCTTAGTTATAATTCTGTTTTTAAAAATTTCTAAATCTGGAATTTAAAAAAGATAACAGATTTCTGGCTATTAAAATTCGATTCCTGACAGTGTCAGAGAGATTACATTCGATTAATTGATCATTCATCTAGCAAGTACGAAAATTACGTTCCATATCGTTTGGTCCTCTTATCCTTTTAATTCCTTTTATCATCTATGGTCAAGACGAAACGAGTACACACGACGCGATAGTTGAAAACTCCACCGTCGCTAATAAATATTAAGACATATACGAAAAGTTCAATAAGCGTGAGAAATCATTAGAACGACAGATTGAAAGACTAGCACAATTCTTCCCTGGTGGAATTGAATATTTTACGAGCGAGATATCCATGTCATTTGTTTTTTATTTTATTTAATCACTTCATCCAGTTACCAACCATTTAATCCGCATCCGATTCAATCCTCTGTTTCGATGAAAAAGGGAGAAAGACAAAACCTTAATAATCTCTATTAAATCCTCCTATCATTATATTATATTAACAAGTTTAATTAAACACGGCGAATTTTGTGAAATAAGCTTTCCCAATGATGTCATTTATGGGTCGACTTGGAATTTATTCAACGAACAATGATATCCGATTGTTGAATAGCATGAATGGAAAATGTCATTGGAACGTTATCATCAGTACATAGGTTGTCATGGGATGGGAAGTATTTTTTCTTCGAATACACCGGAATCTGTGTCGTACAGGCGCACCACTGGCTTCTGTATTTTTTGCTAGTTTAGTTTTCCGCGGAAATCCCGCTCGTTTTATTTCACCCTTTACATTTGTCTCTCGCCACCTCACTTTCGCCCATCCGCGTCGCGTCTCGTTTCCGCCTACAGCTTCCTCGCGGAACATCCATCATTTTCCGTATCCGGAATGCAAAACACTACTTACGGGACACCTGTTACTGGCCGACTACCATCTACCGATAAAAAGTTCGATGCAACGTTGAGAAAAAAGATTGCTGATACTAGATTATGCAGCGTACGTTCGATGATCGCGGTACGAAGCGTAAACAGGCAATTTTTTGTGCAAATAATTGAAAACAAAGTGCAAGATAATTGCTTTTCCAGCACACCTGCGTAGTAAAATCTATTCATGGATTAAAGAGTTATTAGCGAAATTATTATATGAGGAATGTTTTATCTAACTGCCTATATTCTTTATTTATTTCGACATTCTTCTGATCATATTGATATTTTGTTTTCTATAGAGAAAGATAATTTATATATATATATATATCTCAATAAATAAAGTAAAATTGTTTCTAATTTGAAAAATAAGCACTTCTGTACAAGAACTTTTTTCGTCGTTTTGATGCCTAAAATCCTAGATGATCCTATAGATATATCCCATCATATATTGTGACATTCTGTGCAAAAAACGTTCTATCTAATTCTTTATATTCTCTATTTATTTTAATATTCTTCTGATTATATCTCTATCGTGTTTACTATACAGGAAAGGTAATTTGCCTGCTTATCTCAACGGTCTTTAGGATACTGTCACGGTTATATTATACGTACTTTGCCGGACGAATTTTATTTCCAGGCAGTTTTGCATTCACAGGAAACAAACGGAAATCGTTTTTGTATTACAAAGGAGATCTCTTTATCTGTGAAACAGACGGCCGAGTATACTACTCGCGAATTAAATTTAGTACACGAACGTTATCCATGAATACTGTACACGTTATCTTTCATCTGTTATTTCAAAGAATTTCCGACCTCGGGGGCATTGTTATTTAGCCGCGTCAGTGAAAGTAATTTTCACTGGGTGAAAAGAGGATGACAAAGTCTTCTCCTTCCAGTCGATCATTTTTCCTGCGTTTACGCAGACACACTAACACCATTTCATCCCTCAATCCCTCGCGACGCTTCAAATTCTTAATCCTCTCAGGATTATATCACAATTATGGCAATGGGATTCCTTCGCTGTTAACCCATGTTAACACACTATTATCATCGTCGTCGTGATAATTATTAAATACAAGCAAGTCTTGACGAGATAGAGTTTCAGACTCGCGGGACGCGATTCAAAATCAAAATATTGATTTCTCTTGCACGTTAACATTGATCAAATTTACATACAATTAATTTATCTTGATCTTAAAATCAGTCCTTTTCTGTTAATCCTGTCACGTCCTTTATTTATTTTATTAAGGACAAATCAGTGAAATGATTCGTAAAAGTTGCGTAAATGTATCTTATATATTGGGTTGCTCGGAAAGTTCGTTCCGATTTTTAAGGAAAATTCAAATGTAGCACATTAAAATTTCGATATACATTTATTGAATTATATTTGTATCGTTTTGTTCCAAGACCCTTCTTCATTTTTCACACAACTCGAATATTCCAGCCTTTCAAAGCCTCTTAGGTTTTTCAGCGAAAACTTTTAAATATAATTTTTTATGCCGGCCAAACAGTTAAAGTTCTTGCCATTAAGGGAATTATGTAATGGCATAAATAGGTGAAAATCTGAGGGTGCAACGTCTGGTGAATACGGTGAGTGAGGTAGCATATCCCAACCAAGCTCCAGCAGCTTTTGTCGAGTAGTCAAAGATGCACGAGGCCGCGCCTGATGAAACACGACGCTCTTCCGATTCGCTAGTTCTGAACGTTTTTTAATTCGTTCTTGACCTTCAAGTTTGAAATCACCAGCTTTAATCCAAACTAGAAAACCATTTCCGCACAGTTCTTTCAGCTATAGCGCCGTAAACGGCGCATAATCTTGTTTGCTGGTAGTGTGACATTTTTGCCTTTCGGAATAACCCTCAATACTATCTTATCGCGCTATAATGAGTATATTAGACATTAGAATGTCAAAAAGGGAAATAATTTATCATAATGTTGTGAATATTTTAAGTTCTTCAAAGTTCATAAACATGCGGAATAGGAGGTGGGAGACTTAACAGTAGCGAGAAATTATTATAAATTTATTTGACAATCTATTGTAATGAATGAATGTAATAAATAAATTTTACAACGTGAATAGACTATAAGGAAACTGTAAACAAAATATCGTTCCTTAATGGATTAACCTCTTGCCTTGCGATTGTCTTACAAACATAATCCTTGTCAGTACTATATTCGATATTAGATGACAGGTAAAAAAGTGATTATTTATATGCAACTATTTATTTATTTATAGCCAGTAAGGATTGAACGGATTTTTTCCACATATCATAATATACTCTACCGCTTACACTTTCGGTACTTACACTCTCCGTATGAACTTTATTAGCGGGAGTCACAAGATTAGAGGATAAACACTCCAGAGTCGAGGCTTTTTTTGTACAAGACAACCGACGACGACGTCGCCGGGAATGTATTAGCCATTGTTTCCAGCGCAGCCACCGTAATCGGCTAAAACGTCTGGCAAATGCCTGGCGGCGTTTTGAGGAAACGATGGATGTAGAAACGTTCTCGCGTAATGAGTAGTTGAGATTCCTTGTTAAGGAGCGTCTCAACTCTGTAGTGCGGCTTTCGCGGTTCCAAACCCGGTTTCACTGTTTCGCATAGTTTCTTCCTCTTCTATGTTTCGCCCTGAGCAACTGCCCGCTATCCATCTCCAGTCTCGCTATTGCAAGGTTACCATGTAGTCTTCGCTACACTATAGTCGTTCAGGCGACCAACGGCCGTGTATCTGTCCGCCATATATCATGCATCCCGTTTCTGGCCTTGGTTATACAGAATACATATGCACGTACGTATATTGTGCCCGAAAACATTCATGCTTGAATAATTTTGAGGCTGGATTAAAAATTGAAAGGAAGGAGACCGGGAGAGTTTCCTCGGGTACGGTAGAAATCGTCGAAAGGATAAGGAAAGGCTAAGAGGATCGACGAAAAGGTGGCTCACGTTTAATATTTAAGGATACGCTGTTTTTTTGGTGCAGATTTTGCGGAGTGTGTAAGATTTTAATTTATTTCATAAATGTTTGTTGTATCGTAAAGGTAATGTATAATGGTACGCGTGTTGATGGTTCATTGTTTTAAATGTTCAAATTGTATTGAAAATTTTGTGAATGGTATATGTGTCTTATTTTACTGTTTAGAAATGGTTCCTAACATGTGACTATATATATATACACGGTGGTTATATACTCTTATTTTTTAAGGAAACTATTTTTTTTTTTTTTCAATTAGAACCTACACTTCATTTTTGTAGTACCAAATTTTTATGGTTATATGAAAGCAGAACGAAATAATTCGAGATTTAATTTAACTTATTGAGGATTATTTTGAATTGATAACCCGTGCTCTTTCATTACTCTTTAGCGTAAGCAGTTAAAATAATTAAACCTTCTTCTAAACTTGGCACTGTATTGTGTATTCTCCTTGTGAACGCAATACGCGATCGTGAAACCTTGACGTCAAAGATATCGCGTGCAACAATGGAATTATAATTAAAAAGGCGTGCTCCGCGGGGACAGGATTCATTTTTGCTTCGCTATCAGGAATTCGTTTGAAAGTATCGCGCCAAAAGAGAAACACAATCGCGATGTAAATTACCCGTGCAGCTTCAAAGCAAAGGAACGCAATGAAAGAAGAGAACCATGCTACGAAAAACATCGTCTTCGTAGACGAGCACGATTACGAGGTTGATGGCGAGGTTAGGAGACGAAGAGAAAAGAATATGATGCACCTTCGACGATGTCAAAGTCGCGCAGAGAGTGTGCGCTTTGGCGAAATAGCACACGAATAGCGACGTTCATCGAGGTGCTGCAGAAATAAAGGAGGAAGTCGAGGATAATGGCCATGTCTTCGTTGTTTTGGTCGCTGTGGTCATCGATGTCTTCCAAGAATCGGACCTCGTATCTCTCGAGAAGATGGAAACCTGTCTTGGAAGGCCATTTTCCCCATCCGGCGACCAAGTGACGTCCCTACATCGACGATATAAAGAAAAACACATGCTCGTGGTTGTTGTTCGCTTCTACGATAACAGAATGCCGCTCTTTTTCACGACGCTCACAGCGAAAAGAAGAAACGGGCGATCGAGGGCCACCCGAGATACAGCTCCCTCGAAAACGCTTGCGAAAATAACGTTTCTAAAACGTGTCCGGAACAACTGGCTATAAGCAATCCTGTTACTTACGCTGGATCATTTGGAGAATTTGTAGAAACATTCTTTCCCTCTGAGCACTCTTTTCTTCGCGGCAATTTCCAGCTTCGTTTCATTAGGGCGAGAATGAAGATTTTGAAATGGACGTATCGGGGAAGGGAAAATCTTGATTAAAGAATTTCAAAGTATCGAATGTGACGATTGCTTTGAGTAATTCTTATCGTTTCTGATATCTTTTCGTATACATAGACGACAAAGAAGCTCCAGAGAATATTTAAATTGCAAATTTCACAATAAAGTTATTGACGTATAATATATTATCATAAACATTCTATACGTAGAAGATTATAATTAAAACAGTTTAATGGAAAAAAATGTCTCTATCGACAGAAGCGAATATCAAATTTGTTAAAAATAAGAAATCTATAGGTCGACATTTCTAAGGATTAGACACTTTTAATATTAAAGAATACTCCGACTCCTACTTGAAGGATCCTTTATATTTCAAGAATAATGAAAATTTGAAGATGATTTACCAATTTTTATTGTACTTTGTTCAAAAAATCCAAAATCGAGCTAGCCAAAAAAAGATCGCTGCGAAATTCTTCTTCGTGCAACCTCGATTTTAGCGCGATATTTTGTAGCGTGGATCGATAGTTGGCGAAGTGGGACCATTAAGGTGCAGTGCAAGGAAGAGAGAGAGAGAGAGAGAGAGAAATATAGAGAAGAAAGAGAAACAGAAGAGGTCGGCACGTTTCTCGATTATCCGTATTTACGGAAATTCCGTGCACGTTACACCCGATAACTTTCGTAACGGATTACTCGTTGAAAGTTTCTTCAAGCAAGATGGAGAGGGAAAGAGAGAAAGAGAAAGGGGTAGAGAGAACTCGGCCCGATAAACTACACCGAACGAATCGTCAATGCAGTCAAATGGACCCGGAGGGCTGCCATCGGCTCAAAAGGATGAAAACGTGTCTGTCCTCGGAAATTTTCATTCTACGGAATTTCTCAGTGACTCGCCTCCGAGTAGTTTACACGACCATCCCTCTTCTTCGCTGGATAGGACTACACGAGCACGTTGACCGACCTTTTACGATGTTTTTCTCGGTGAATACGCGACTCCAATCTCGATTATGGAACACAGTACGATGTTCCGACTGCCTTTTTCCATACTATTTTTCCTTCCGTCCTTTATCGTAGTCGGAATTTATAGTTAAATTTTAAAAGGAGCATTTATAGAAACTTTTTGTGAATACATTATGCGTGTATAAAAAACGCTTTGAAGTTTCAGTAACATTGTAGTAAGAAACGATAATCATTATTATATCGATGAACCATTATTATATCGATTCAAAAGAGTCTGAAAATGAAGATATAATATATTTATAAGAAATATCAAAATTCTACATATATACGTATGTTTAAGACTGGTATTCCTGCTGCATATTCATTACTTAACTAGGTGTATATTTGCGATAAATGTGCTGTAATTTCTACATACATTTTCGGATAGATTTCATCTTTTACCGACATAGTCATATATCCGTGTCTTATTACGGTGGTAACGAAATTTCGCAAAGCACATAATATATCTATATACGTTTTCTATGCTAAGCATGGTGAGAGAGAGAGAAAAAAAAAGAAATAATCAGAAGATCGAAATCGTTTTGAAATAGCGTAGGAAAATTATAACCTTCCATGATTAGAGGAAGAAAGAATTCTTTTCTAAATGAGGGACGATAGATACGCAGAAACAAATAACTTCCAACGCAGTATCTAAATGAAAGGATGAGCCAAATGGAAATTCATTTGATCTCGCAACAAATAAATCCCAAGAAGCAACTTCGAATCGATTGAAATCGAACTCGTTTGCGATCGTTTCCATGAAAGTTAGATGTGAGAAGAAGCGTGTACTCGTTCCGCACGAGTATCTTTTTTTTTTTTTTTAAGAGAATCAGATTAAGATTAATTTGTTTCTTAAACGTTTTTCTATCGGAGATATCGATATCGAAATACGGGATAAAAGATTGTTAAAATGAGAGATATCAAATTTTTAGTTCAATAAATGTTTAATAGAAACAGCAACAGATTGGATACGAAACGTACTAAATCAGTGACGTCAATGATTAAGGAAGAAACATTTGAGTTAGATCAGATTCGATGAAACCAATGACAATTAAATCGTCACCTAACATGAAGTTGAACTTGTTGCGCAGAATATATACGGTAAAACGTGTGATCCATCGATCAAAACGTTTAAAGAATTCCATAAATGTCTGTTTTCATCGATTATTGATTGATCATTGATAAAAGCATGCTATATAGGTGTGCCTGTGTCGTATAAATATTTTTCCTGTACAGGCTAGTTCAAACATAACACAAAACTTGATATGTTCTATTTTTCACTATTTATTGTATGATTTATTCAACACATTCGATGCGGAAGACGAACGTACGCGTCATCAGAATTTCATAGTTTCTTACGGATGACGCGTGGATAGATGGATACACGTTACCATAGAAAAATTGATTTCCATCGTTAAGACACCTTTTGTTTTTATGTGCCTCGTTGAATGCGTTAAACGAACTGTCGAAAGCCTTATGACGATCCTAATGTAGAGCGTTTGAAGATGTAATATGATTTTTGTCAGATTTTCTTAAAGACTATTACCCACTGATAAACGCATCAGACATGGAAGCTCCACGTTACTTTTTGAGAACTTTATTCTGGAACTTCATTAATATTGCTGATGTTTTAAAATTCTTTGAGATTGTAAAACCCGCGAAACTTGTAGTTTTACTTGGATAAATATAACTACTGGAAATAATGGGAAAATCTTTTGTAAGTTAAAAGTAAATTATTAAGGAAGAATGGGGAAGCGAAATCAGGTCGAAGCAAAGAGAATTGCAGCACAGTTACAATGTGGTGGAGAACTGGATTGATTCTGTTTGCAGTAGCACGCTGCTGGTGGGAATTGGTGGATCAAGCTGAATCCGGGCTCTCAGGATTAAAATCGTCGAAATCCCCGGGCGTCTGGAAGAACTGGTGGTTGGTTGTACCGTTGCATCGACGATTCTTGTTATCCGAGGGATCTGTCCTTGGAATTAACGCGACCGTTTCGCAGTGTAAACTTGGCAATGCTCACCAGATGCATCTTCATTCCGTTTCTTGTTTGCACTGTGATAGAGATACCTTTCTCTTCTCGTTGCCACCGACTAGTTATTGTGAACCTTTTAAAACAGCTGTTTGTTCGCAACCGTTGAATTATAACGCGTATCTACGTATGTAGTACGTTTTCGGTTAAGCGATGCAAAATTGCAAAAATTTCATAAACCGACTTTAAACGAAGGTATAACGAAATATATTCCTTCAGTTGGTTCGTTGCAAATGTGAAAAGAGACGTATTTTCTATATTATTAAATACCAATAGAAAGAGCGATATATACATAAAGGAGAGACACGGAGATGTAGAAAAACTATCAACCATAAATAGCTTGCTATTTTTAAAACATATTAAATTTTAACCAATTAAATCAACAATGTCGAAAAACTTGAAACAGTACGGTTGATCTGTCAAATACATGCGGAACCTTTTTACGCGTATTTTTAAGCGAGCACAAAGGGTAGCTATTACGCGGTATAATGAAATTTGTATATATCGCACGTAAAACAATATATATCGTGCATATCTCTGACGCATGGATAAAATATTTAGAAAAGGAAAATCATAGACGCATTCGACCAAATGAAAAGACTATTTTCATAGACTGGAAAATTCTGAAAAATGTGTAATAATTCCGTACCGACGGAATTGCGAGTCTTAAGCTTTCTTAATCGAACTGGCTTTATTGCGTCGATTGCAGGATCAGCCTCTCTTGCAGCTTCATTCCTTTTCCAATCCAGCAGCTTTAATAGCGAGCAGAGAGTCTGCACGTCCCGATCCTCAATCGTCGACAATAAGTGTCGTTTTCGGATATTGCTACAACACATGGGAAATTTCTCGATACCTAACAACCGAAACGTGAAAGGTCGATGCGATCTGGATTCAGATCGGCGATAAGGAAACTGCAATTGTACGTAATTGCGCGTGTACTTTTTATTATCCCATGCAGTTACTTCGAAGGTAATTCCTTTCCTCGTTCCGTTAAATAACACTGACCTCCGTGATAAATCAAACCGAAGATATTAAAAACACGCGCTCCTATCCTTCCGAGGAAACTGCATCACCGGCACTTAATCCTCCTAACTTCGTAGCTTTTTCATTTCACTCGTTACATCCTTCCAAGTTTTTCAATTTTATCTAGATTCCTAGCAGAAGCAATTTTAACATTGCCCGATAGGGAAAGAAATCTTAGATTTCATACGGATGTATTTCATACGCTTCTGGCCATACGTATCGAGACACTTGCCAGTTTCGTACGAAATGTGATTTAAAGTATCGAGGAGACTAATAGGTTAGAATTTTGTATTCATGCAGGAAAAACGTCAATCAGCTGAATGAGTAACTAATTAAAGCACGAGGACATCGATCGAAAGATACACGCATTAGGGGCAAATGCAACTTTATTATTGACCGGCCGGCGGCTGCCCTTGGTTTCATGGAAACTGACCTGATTTTCCATCGCGTTGTTCGTTAGATATTGACGTCAAATGACCTTTCACGTTCTGCCCGGTACACGTTGCATCACACGGATGCTTTAATACACGTTTATACGTGGTGGATGCATAGCTAATTTTCTTCGATCGATACGCGTTCTTTCCTTTCGTTTTTAATTAATAAAAGAACGCGTGGATGAGACAGCGTTGAAGGATAACGTAAATGAAGGTTAAGAATAATTCTCCAACGGACTCAATTTTAAACCAGTGAAATTAATCTGGAAACTTCAACCTTTAAGCAACAACACGTTTCGACGTGTGAGAGTTCGATAAATAACTTGAATCTCGTTTTAGACCATATTGTAATAACTCGCGGCTCCACTAAATTTGACCCGGTTTTGCTCGGCCGCTAGCCCGTGGACCAGTGACGTCAGATCATCCTTCTCGAATCGACCATGAAATTAACACTGCTTTAATCTCTCTCCTGTGTCCGCAGGATGCTTCTCATTAAGCTCTAAGCTATTAATATAACAGAGTGTTTGGCATGATGTGACAGTTCACTCGAGAATTGAACTTTTGAATCGACCTCGCTGCTTTAACGCTACAACTATCGTCGCACAATGTACGTGTGTATTTGTGTGTCGAAATATAGTACACGTGGATGATTATAATGAAAATGTTTTGACGGAAACGGATATGTATGTCTAATCGTGTATTTACCTCGATAAAAGTTAACACGTGAGTAGTCTAGAGTAGTTACGTGTCTTTAACGATCATAAAAATAGAAAATCTGTAATTTGTTATTTTTTTTCTTTTTTTCACTTTAGGATAACGATTAGGGTGCTAATGAATCAAGGATAAGGCACTCTTCTGTTCTTACTGACACGGTTAGTAGACTGCGATTTTTAACGCATTTATGAAAATTTCTGAAAATATATAAATATATCGGCGGTCCAAGTTATCAGATTAGAAATTTCTATACTATTTCTACGATATTCCTACGATTACATTGGTAAACTAATAATCAGGAAATCTATCATTGATACAGTATCTATTGAAAGTGTAATCGATCCACCTTTCCTATCAGTATCCATACCTTTGAAATCCTCGTTTAATTCGTACTTGCAGTCCTTTGGCGATCACTGATGATCTAGGTTCCGGCTGCAGACACGCACAACTGCATACAGTCACACACCGAGGACTCGTATGTAATCGACCACGTACGCATGCACGCACAAAGGGATATCCAGATGGTAGAATCCGTTCGGTGGACGGAAATACAGCACTCTGCACGATGCATGGAAAGCATTTCTGTGATTGCTATCAGATACGGGAGCGTTGCTCGTGAGAATGGAACGTGGATTCGTGAATCTCGATCCCGAACCTATCTCTCCACGTTCTATATGTCCTTCGAGTTCTCCTCTCTTTTCTTTCTTTCTTTTTGCTTCTTTTCGTTCTCTGTTCTTCGCGAGATCTCGCATCAAGGTGAGCAAACGGTGGACTTGTCGCGTTCGTTTTTCAGAATTCCCGATTCACCGGGTCACAGAGCCACTAAAAACGGTTGTTTATCGATTCGTGGACCGAGAAACGTTCGACCACGCGTGACGCTCGCTTCGTGGAAGCGAAAAATAAAATGGAATTCGTTGTTTGTACACGAGATTACGTCGCCGGTAAAATATTTGTTTTTGTCGGGGCCAGGTGAAACATGGTGAATATTCTAAAATATTTTTCCGCGACGTGCGTAATATTTTGAGGCGCCAGGATGCTTGTGGGGCACCAATGGATTCCTTTGGAACAAAGTTTCCGTGCGTCGTGCCCAGCGAAAAAGTTCCGTATTAACGCGATGGAGAAAATTTTTCTTTTGACAAAGTGCAGCGATGCGGTGATCGTCGAGGAATTTTCGTCTGTGTTTTTCGCGCTACCATGAAACTTTAATAAGCGTTTTAAGCGAGAAAGAAACGAAATCGAGATTTACGTTCTGCTTGTGTTCCTTCGTCTTTACTCGAGGATATAACAAGTCACCTTGAAACACGTTGTTCCACGCGAGACCATTGTTCAGACTTTAACTTGATAAATCGACACAGTCACACCATTTTCTCATGTAAATCAGCCAAGCTCACTTCCAAGTATACTATTTTAAAACGCAATTCACGTCGTATTTAAGACCTGTACTTTTCAATCAGATATATTCACCGATACAATTAACCCTCCATTATATTATATTTTTTCTCTTGTATAAGCTCTATCTCGTGCAGATTACTCGTTCTTGGTGCAAAATGTCAAAAGTATGAACTCACTGTTCGTATTTAAGCCACGTTCATTTTTCATCCGATTAAGCGACAATTATCGCGAATTACGTTAAAGTATATAAATTTTTCGAGACGGCACGCAAACGATTTTGATGTGACACCGCAGTGGCCTTGAAACCTAATCGAGCCAAACCGCAACCCTCTGTCGTAACCGAGATTGCGGTTTCGCTGCATGCATACGACGGGCCAGTAACCCATTCGTGATGGCGCTTGTACGCGTTAAGGAAGACAAAGGCTGTCGATTATCGAGACATCGATGAAAAATACGGCAGAGCAGCGTTCTCGTCGATGTCGATGCTTCAATGTCCTGTCGATGCGCAAGAACCACGCTTCAGGCAATTTAGGAGTTGCGAAATCGTTGAAACGTTCATGCCTTGTCCGCATAATTTCTCCTAACATATCGCCTTTAACTGAAAACTGCTATGTTTAGACATTTCTAAATAATAAAACCTCGAAGAATCGTGATTGCAGTAACTGCTGCAGTTACTTTTTTTAGTATTCATTTAGTGCAGAATAATAATAAAATACTTAATTGTTTCTAAATTGACAAAAGGAAATGGTGAGGTGAAATTTTATACATAATAACATTAATGCAATTTCTCTTACTGGCAGTAAGTTTTTTCAAAGTCTGAAAAATGGGAAAGGTATCGTGAATTATACCTGTTAATACATTAAAAATCTAATTAGGTAAGCAGACATTTTATTAATCGTCAGAAAAGTAGAGCCTACCGAAGCCCGATATATTCCGTTTTATTTCTAGCTGCAAGTAAAACGTGACCTGTTAAATTCACGTTACGTTTCTTTGGTTTCCTAAACAATTCGTTAGAATGTAATATTCAGGCAATGTAATAAATTGATCACTCTGATGGGTATTCTGATCGGCTTTAATGAAACGATGAAACGTTAATCTCGGATCTCTTTGAAACTGTCGATTTACCTAATTCTCTTATTTAATCTTTCCTTGTTCAACTTGCACTTGAACTTGCACTTACACTCTTGCTTACAATTTCATTTTTATGCATATATAAAAACGAATATGACAACTTTTTAAGTATTCAGTCAGTGTGAATATGTTTTTAGTTTTATTAAAGATAAGAAAGAGCAAGAAGATGAGCTTCTAACGCTGACACGATGAAAGGTGGATTTTTTGCGAGGTTATGGCTCGCGAAGCCGAGGAATCCCCTCGACTTTACGTAGGGAGAAAAGAAGAGGAAGGCAAGGAATAGGAAAGCAAATTTTCCATGTAAACGGGTCAAAAGTTCCTCGTCCCTAGCCTCTAGACGTATCAAACTGGATCGTAAAAAATTAATCGCCCGGAAAGCGCAAGTGTGTCGGCAGTAGTCTGTTCTCGTGGACGGTTATACGCGACGTCATCGATGCATTATCGAGGTTGTTGCACTGTGCAAAGTTCGACGGCGGTTGCACTTGGAAATAACTTTAGGTAATGTTCTCGTGTTATCCAAATGAATCGTATACTTTGTCGTGAAAATACTGTGAAAAACGGACACCAATTTCTCTGTATATTTCTTTAATTTCCTTCTTTCGTATCCGGTATCCATCGAATGTATTTACCTCTCTAAAGCACTATGGATGTTCGTTTCGAGCATTAATAATAATGCTTTGCTTTCGTTTAAACCCCGTTCGAGGCTACATTGTTATAGCGATAATAACACCGTAGCCCGAATATGGATTTCATTTCATAAAATAATAACGACCGTACCAGTGACATGGTTGGAATAGTAGTTAACACTTAATTGCATCGCACGGGATTACTTTAACTAAACAAATTAGTCTTCCTCTCTTTCTCTCTGAAACATCTGCGAAAACACATATATCAAATATCGATTTAAACGCATCGATCGAAGATCACTGCTTTACCAATTTTAAACGAATGGTTCGAACGTTGTTGCGATTGCGGTTCGCGAATGCCAATAAAGATTCGCCGATTACCAACGTTCTAATTGTCCTAATAAAACGATATTTATGTAAATCACGGACAGACGTACACGAGCCCGTGTCTGTGTAAAGTTTCGACTATACTATCCCCGGCCGACCGATGGAAACCGATATTTCGATATATTATTATTATCAAGAGAACGAGTTGGTCGTGGCTCATTATTGTAAAGCCCGTTGAACGTTGTCGCTATAAAATCAGTGGTAACTGAATTACTAACGCGATAATGTCCGATCCCGAGGCGTTGCGCGTACGCGTTATACGCGGCACTAATTAATTAATGTCCACTGCATCATCGTCTGCCTTTATACGATCGGTTTATTCCTATTTTTGCGGTGGTGTAAAGAACGACTGCGCGAACAAAGAGAGTTACGCGACAAAACCAGTCTCGCCATTTGTTCAATTCAAGAGGAATATCGTAATTCTCGGAATATCGTGAAACTCGTACTATGATTGGTTTGTCCTTTATTTCTATTCCTTTTTTCTTTTTTTTTTTCATCCTTTCTCTATCGTTCTTTTTTCACCATCATAAATTTAGTCGTAATTTTTGCTCGTAATTTCTGGTCATCATAATTCCAGTATTTGCATAATGCCCTCGTTAAACACGCTTGTGCTTTTTCATAGTGCACTTGAGATCGACGGCGCCGGTGACTTGAACGCCTCTCAAAAAGCATGTATTTTCGTTATTTCGTTGCGTTAATCGCGTTGCGTTCAATTAATTTCCGACCGTCGAACGATTTTCGATGGAGCAATTGTCGTGGCATTGTTTTTTGGTAACGAGAAGTGCGACGTGAAAGCAACGTTGCAAGCGAAATAATATTAACATACCGGCGCCATTACATTGTTATTCTGTCTGCCATTCCTTTATTTTTCTTTCCTGTTTTTATGAAAATTACGGTTTGTTTAAAACACAAAATTACGAACGGTTTCGTGAATTTATATTGCAAGTAGAAAAATGTTGGTGAAAGAATGTCAGTGATTTTACTAACTAAACTCGAACCTATACGGAACGCACAAGCTTGTTGTAATTTAAGGTTGACCGCACTTTGAGAGAAGTTTTAAGCACTATTAGTCCGACGAGATTCAACGAGGTTTAAAGCGGAGAATCTAAGTATAATATAGTATACTCCATACGCCATTATTCCACGTAAATATAGCTTTAACTTCGTAGTTACGACATTTTGAGATCTCGCGTAATTCGCTTAGCGGATAACGACCGAGTAATTTCCAGCGTTCGATCAACTTTAATCGCCAGATATCACCGTGCTCTAAGCAAAAACACATTTGGATTGTTGTGTACACTAAGTTATAACACTAAAACGCGATTAAACTTCTATCTAAGCAGTTCATTTTCTATCTAGAGTTAGATAGGACTGGAAAAATCTCAGTTGCTGATATAAAGAAATAACATTTGTTAGATTTCGATGCTCGATCCATGAATGTGATTTTTTTAAGTTTAATTTAAGCTCTAATAGATGTAAATGTACCCGGACGAACCTGATTCATTGTTTCAACTCTTTCCATTTTCGGAACGAAGCGAGCCTGTGACCCTCATTTTCTGAGTAATAAAGTAAGTCGATTTTACCGGGTTCGCTCGAAAGCTTCGTAAAAATTCCATTTATACGCCGCGACAGTACTCTAGGAACCGCTTTAATTTTTCTCTAAAATTCATACACTAAATTTCCCGCTACTAATTACGAGTTACACACAATGTTCTCCGACAATCTTTAATTCCGCCTGGAAAATCCCTGCCTTTCTTTCTTTTCCCCGTTTTCCCCGCCGGAATGTTCAATGCAAATGAGGCTAATTACAGATTATACTACGATATATAGGATACAATTTCAAATATAGGTAGAAATATTAAAAAACCCTTATGCAATCACATGGAAAATATAATCGTATATATTTTTGTTTATTTATTTATTTATTAAAATTACAATCAATTCTCGCGTTGAGAATTTTTAGTAATATAATCGTATATTTAAAGAAATTTTCATATACAAATCAAAAAATATAATCACAGAAAGAAGTCTCAGAAGTCAAAATGATCAGATGCATTTTTTTGAAAATTTCTTAATATCAATAACGATATTATATTGTAGTATATGATTAGTGAATTCCTTGAGAAACCAAATAGCTACCTTTGATAGGATAACAGGAACATTTATTACGAAAAAATCATTGTCTGATTAGACGAACTCCCGACTGAATCTATTTATTATCATAAGCAGAAGGGAGAATCAATCAATTATTATCAATTTTATTATTATATTATATTATATTATATTATATTATATTATATTATATTATATTATATTATATTATATTATATTATATTATATTATATTATATTATATTATATTATATTATATTATATTATATTATATTATATTATATTATATTATATTATATTATATTATATTATATTATATTATATTATATTATATTATATTATATTATATTATATTATATTATATTATATTATATTATATTATATTATATTATATTATATTATATTATATTATATTATATTATATTATATTATATTATATTATATTATATTATATTATATTATATTATATTATATTATATTATATTATATTATATTATATTATATTATATTATATTATATTATATTATATTATATTATATTATATTATATTATATTATATTATATTATATTATATTATATTATATTATATTATATTATATTATATTATATTATATTATATTATATTATATTATATTATATTATATTATATTATATTATATTATATTATATTATATTATATTATATTATATTATATTATATTATATTATATTATATTATATTATATTATATTATATTATTGAATATCATTGTACGATATTATTTGATTTTATGTATGAATAATTTATGGTATATATGTATATGAATGTCCTTTACAATGCATTCAGATAAATGGAATTTCACTGTAATCAATTTGGTTATCAATCATCTGTATTTGGTCCAAAATACACCACTAGTGTACACCAAGAAAGACAATTTCACATCATGGTAACTAGCTATATGTAAATATTCAAGCATAAAATAGAATATATCTTTAGCCAATATGTTTTTATTATTCTACCATTTTCATCTATGTATCCTCGCTCACATGTTTACATCCACGTTTCACAGAGACCGTTTCATTAAAATCTTAAACTTCTCTCGTCAAGTTACCGTTGAAAGCACAACGTCTCTGGCGGCTTTCTTACATTTCCGTCGTCTAGTGAATTTCCCTTTTTTCTCCGCGAGCAAAATAGAGGGGAACCACCGCCATGAAATACACACTAGCCCATTACCAGTGTTAACAGAGTACGGCCGAGGATACGAAGACAGAGGGAAACCAGAGGGCTGGAAATCTGGATTCACAGCACGTATCTCCGTTTCGTTATGCTAATGATGTTGTGGCCCTTTTTCTTCCCACTCGTTTCATCCCTCGTGATTCTTTCAGCCATTCGGCCCTTCCTGTCCGCGCTGCGCCGTCTTTCTTCTCCATCCAACGATCGCCTTTCCGCGTCTGAGTGTGAATAATTTATTATAAATGCGGCAAGTGTGTGGGTTCTAGGCCGAATATTAATGGGCAAAAATGCGGTCAGATCGTTTCGTCGTACTCTCTCTTTCTCTCTAGTTCTTTGCTTTTTCGCTTAGCATAACTACGCGTTTCGTGCTTCTCGATGCTCGCTCGATCCGATCGTTTTCGTATTGTTTATAGGATTGTTTGGCGCGGAGAACACTCGAGAATTCCTTAAAACGTGAAATACTGCGACCGTATTTGCAAGATAAAATAGGTTGGTCGAAATGCTTTTCCGAGAGCGGCAGAGTAGGTTGTGATATTAAATTTTCGATTTTATCGAGTGTTCTCTTTATAATCGCCCCGTAATTCTCAGTGAGAATCGCGCGACCCAATAGTATCAAAGGCAAACTGAATTTTTATTATAATAATAGGAAATGTATACGGAGCGTGCAGAGTAGTCAAAGTCTTCCCTTCCAATTTTTCGAGTTTGCTTTGTTTTCCGAAATCCATGACAACGAAGAGCGCTTCGCGAACAGCTTTAATACAAACGCAACGATAATTTCCGCAGCTAGTAATTATGTCGACATCACGGAACCGGAAGGAATGCATTACATGTGAGTTAAATGTACTTCACGTGGTGAGCAAGTTCTATTATTTATAATTGCGCCGGCGCAACGGAGACCAACAAATGCTCCACTCCCGCTGTATGCGATATTAATACCTCAATGCAGTTATAATTGCGCTGGCTTCAACTTGAAAGTAAACGAACATTGACACGACGCAAATTAACCCTTTCATAACGTCAACGCGCAAGTTTTTATATTCTAATAGATATTAATTTGTATTTGTAAGTTTTTATACCTCGTTATTATCATTCCTTTTATTATTATTTAGTAATGTTATAATTAATACAATGAAATATTCTAACGTAATTGGTTCTGCAACCTCATTCGTTATAGTACCTGTTTGTTCTAGCGTATTCTAAAATATGTGTATGTATTTGGGGAAAATTCATTACAGGCTAAAACGCTATGTGTATTACATGTTGTTTGTATGAACAGCAATAAATATATAATTATTATACTTTATACATTATTGTATAAGTAATAATTATTATAATAATATGTGTGTTTAATTATGTACTGTATATATTAAGCTATGAACAAACTTTCCGTAATCAGATGCGTAAACAATTTAATATTTATAGCAGATACAAACCATGATCGCTGTAGTACCTATTCTCGTTGCAATGTCTTCGTTTCATTGATAATGATTCGCCGTTGCAACATTTTCCTGTAACGCTATTCGTTCTAGCATACCTCGCAGAAGTATTTTCCATTTCATTTTTGAAAATACGCGTCACAATTTTCACACGGAACATGTACCATCGTCGACAGACGACAATTAGCAGACGTATAAAGCGTCGCATTCGTAACACTCCTGTGACTTTACGACACTGCGTAACAAATACGTACACACATACATCGTCACTCCGCGACACACCTAAATGCGATATTAACGTCTTCATAAAATTCCAATTACTCCAATAAAACCTATCGTACCGCTTTCCCTACGATTTTTTATTATTTCAATTCCATTAAAAAAATC
The DNA here is from genome assembly GCF_000188095.3 of Bombus impatiens. NCBI lineage: Eukaryota > Metazoa > Arthropoda > Insecta > Hymenoptera > Apidae > Bombus > Bombus impatiens. The sequence continues at coordinate 88,213 of NT_177519.1, forward strand.
GTGGTCCTTTGTCGCGAAGTAAATTACAAATTCATGCGATGTCGTTTCAATGAAAAAATCATTTCTACCGAAACCTGAATAATCCACACCGGTGCAAACATCAGGCAATTCACTCGCAAAATGAAGAATTCATTTTGAATTAAAGTTTTATAGTTCGAAAGGATGCCTATGTTGTACTACTGCGCACGACGAACGTAATCTGCATTCAGAATATATAGTCACTGTCAGTAGGAAGTGAATCGAGAATCAATCACCGAGTTATCCACTTTCCTTCTACGTGGGACAAGAGTGAGGTCACCACGGATATCCGCGAATCGTTTACAACTATGTGGCAGTTGGTTGCGCTGGGACTTGGTTGGTTGCGACATGCACGCGGGACCGATTGATTTTATATTTTTTAAGTATCCTAGACACAGGAATAAAAATCCGCGTTTTATTGCACCACGTGCACTGGAATCGAAATATTTAGGGCAGTACTCACAGGTCAAAGGATTCTTCCTAGGGGGGATGATCCTGTTCTATCTTTTATTTTATGAGATGTTGCGCTAGCTCTTCGAAGAGATTTCCCGAATCTCCGTTTATGTTTCTCTTGTTGCCTTGTCGAGCAGGATAAGTATGTTCCGGTATATTGTGTGATTTATGGTGTGTATTAAACGTAGATAAATAAAATAATTACATGAACAATATCTCGTATTATTGAGAATTGTGAATCTTTGAGGCCGAAATAATGTTATAGGAACACTAAATTTATACTGAGGATTAATATTAAAATAATGAAATATTTATTTCATGGACGATTCCTTATATATTCATCGATACACACTTGCACGCGTGTCAGCATTTTCTTCTATACCCGACTGTAAACCGGCCCTTCGACGACTCTTAACCGACTCTTCGGCGGACCTTAACCGACTGAGGAGTTTACATTCATTTGTTTTCGAGACGCTTCGAACACACATTCTTCCACACACTGATATTCACATACAAGTATCTCTACTACGCATTTAATCTAGTCCAGCACAGAAAATTATACATATCTCAACACGTATAATAAAGGATTCGAAGGTTTTGTACGAAGTTTAAAGTTTAACGTTTAAAGGTGTACGTTATTGCCGATATTTTTGTTATATTAAGAGTTTGGTGCATATTTTGTGTATATATGTTTTAATGTAAGGAACTTTTGAACTTGAAATAAAATATTACAATATAAGTTTCTCCCGAACCGATTCAATTTTCCAAGAACACAGTTCACTGAAAGGTTCCGGTACACAGGCATTGTCTCCCTTTTCTTTTTCGAACAGCTCGAGCGCATGGATGAAAGAAGATAAAAATAATGGACGAAAGACGCTTTGAGTGAGGTGAGAATAAAGAATTTGGAGCAATTTGCGGCCGGACCGTGAAAGGCTGGAAAATGGAAGGCACTTTGTATTCTCTCTTCTTCACTCGCATTCTTCTCTCGTGTTTCTTCAACTCCAGGATAGAAAATCCACTTTTTAACGTGATTCGTGTGCTTCAAGTTTTTACAGGAACTGAAGAAGACGATGCTTCGTCAATTGTTTCCCTTCAATGTAGAATTTTCCACGCGAAACGTTCGCGTTTAACTTTCAGTTCAATTTTCCCCACGTTAAACTCGTCGACCTTTGTCGATGGTCAAGCGGTCACGGAAATGAGTCATTAATAAATGTCGAAGCACAAATAAAAATTCTGCTGGAAGTTAAACCGAACACAGAATAATTGTGAAACCATAGATCAACGTAAACTCGAAGTCATAAAAGCCTTTACAGATTAATCATACTAATAAACTGTAGTAGATAAGTAATAATAAGTAACAATCTGCCTCTAGTTCAGTTCCACCACTTTACTCTTCATTCTTAGGCTTTTCCTGCAACTTGTTAGTTTTGCAAATAATTTTTATTTTATTTATTTTGTAATTAATTTTAAAATTTCATTGAACATCTGTATATATATGTATATATATGTCGGAGATGAAAGGACACCGAAGCCTTCCCTTTGGAACTTTGGGAAGATCCCCTAACATTATAATCTAAATTCTAATCATAGCCGTAATTAAGCAATTGTCGTCATTCGATCCGATTGTATTTGTTCGAGATTTGTGATATTGAGCTTGGGTTCGAGGCGACAAGCAGTCGCCGAACGTAGCCGCGGTCACGGGATAAATAACGTTTTGTCTAACAAAGGTATGGGGTAATAGTATAGCTCTCCTTAAAAGAAATAGTTGTAGCGACACGCGACAGTGAACATTCCAACGGTTTCTGTCCCGTGGCTCGCCGCACGCAGACCCTATTCTTCGGGCAAGACGATCACCAGATGTCAACGCATCTCCACAGTACATGTTCAGCTAGTCCTTCAAACAGACAAACAGTCTTTGTTCCAACTAGGGGGAACTTTATTTTTCTCACGAACGACGCTTCCCGCTAGCAACTTTCCCTCGAGGGCGGCTAGCATCCGTCTCTAATCACCAACATGGAAATTGACCAATTAACAGCAACGTCAATTTCCTTCACTTTCCGAACGAAGGCATCTCTCCACGAATCCGATGATCTCGTGCCCTTAGACACACCCCATCATAGTCTTCCTCTGCAGCGACATCGCGACGGAAAGTCATTCTCTCGTGAGGTCTCATTAGCGAGTTACATAGCGTCTTTACGCTCGGTGAATATTTTACGTTTTAACAAAGAGCTAGTTTAGTAATACTTGTATCGTAGACAAGTAAATCGAGTCCAACTTAGACTTTGGAAGAAAGTACATTTACCTATTATCCCGTTGACCGCGGATTCGTTTTCGACCCTAAGATCACTGTCATTAGTGTCTAATCACCGCGGTTACTTCTGGATCAATTCTGGAATATCCACACTTGTACTAATAATCATATTTGCACTAGTCAATGTCTTCTCTATTGCATAACAACAATGTGTAATCCAAATGAAGGTTCGTTTCACGCCCCTAACCCTAATCATAATGCGAACCCGATATATATATATATATATATATATTTTCTTTTGTTCAATTTTCCTCTTATTGCTAGTATAGTAAAATTGATATAGTTATATCAATAAAAGTCACAACCTGCTTTCTCTCTCATACTTATCCTTCTTTTTATCTCCTCAACTGCTAACCAATCAGCATACTATGGTTTCTATCACAGATTAGAAAATAATCAATGTAACGTGATATCATACACTATAAACGTATTACGTCTGTAAAGACATACCCAGAATGTAGAAATAAAAGATGACAAAAGCCACTTCAATATATTCTTAAATTTTCATATCAACATCATCATTCATTTCAAAGATATAATTTGTAGAAAATTCATTTTTCAAGAAGCTTGATAATAAAAGGGTCCCATTACTAAGCGTCAAAACATTTTCGTGCAATTGTGTCGACGAGAGAGAGAGAGAGAGAGTTCGAAAATTCGTGAAACTTTAACTCGCAAACCCGTTTACCAATTACATTGGAACACTTTCAATGCCAGTCGATTATCACATGGCGCATTACCTTTGAAAATGAAACGAATGATATCATATCGACATTCGCAACGTTCTCAGCTCCCTCTTTTTATCTCTTTCCTTCTTTTTGAGACGAGGGGGACACGCACGGATCTGGATATTGGAATTTAAAAATTCACTCTCGCCGTTATGCCGTCGCGTGGATTTAATATAACCAGCAGTCGGCCCGTGCTCAAGCACAAAGAACGAAATTGATACGGAAAGTGCGGGAATTATTTAACGTTCCCGTATCTGAATGCATATAAGTTTTTTGTCCACTGCGAAAGGAGCACACGGGGACATAGAGAATGAAAAAGTACCCAGGCACAGGGCCCTGTCTCGCTCGATTTAACCGTCTTCAAAATTTCAAAGAATCCCTCTCTGTAAGAGCTTTATGGTTTCAAGTAAGGAACGTCGTGTGATTTGAATATCCTCGTTTAGAGTGAAATGAATAATATTATCACTTTTGTAAGTTTCAATCTGAAACGGATAGACGAATCTTTAGTGCTTGTTTCATTAACTGGTTGAATAACTTTGATTCTTTATAATGTTTGAAATTTTGATGTTACGTTGTTGTTACCTTTCATGTTCAATATAACATAGTTAACAAAATCAATCTAACATCTGAAATATGATAACCAATATTTTTGAGGAATCAATATTTTTGATGTAAATATCTTTCAAGACAATGCCATTGAAAACACCGTTTTCATAATAGGTGATCGAGCGATTGCTATGATATTGGTTTCTAAAATTTTTCTCATATGAAAAATAAAAGTATGACTTATTATATCTTTCTTCATTTTAAATGCATGAAATGTAATAAGAAATTAGCTTCGATATTTACAAATTTATATTAAAAATCCCATGCTAAATATAATCAGGATAAAAGAAGACAAAGGATAACTAAAAAGGATAGAATGTCGATATCATGTTTGTATGTTAATATCCTTGTTTACAACGGTAACTTTTAATCAGAATCCTCTAAAATATTTCAAATAAACAAAACACCACAATCCATAAAGAGATTAAATACACTGTGGATATTTTCTAGCTTTCAGATATAAATTCACATTATTAATCCCACGCAAAAGACATATAATTCAGCATATAGAAAGTAACAACAAATAAGTTTTTAAAAAATTGTTTCTTACAGAAGCTTTATGATTGCGCAAAGGGAGTCATATTATTTTAGTATTTTCGCCTAGAAAGGAAAGAATGTTAATATCACAGTTGTCACCTTTAATTAGAGACACTATGCTAATCCTATTAATTAATTACATAACGTTGATTCCCTACGATATTCCAAATAAATGAAACAGGATAATTCTTCGATAAAAAGAAACAAATTACCTTCTGAATATTTCCTAGTATTTTCTATTACAAACTCGTGTAAACAATTCCACATATGAATCGTATAAATCAATATATCATCAATATTATAGGTATATATAATTATAAAAAAAAGGAGAAAGACAAGCGGAATGACGATCGCTGAGAGAGATGGGAAAGTAAACGAGAGAAAAAAGAGAGATACAATTTCAGTTGAAAGAGAGGGATCGAGGGGGAAAGGCGCGAAAGGTAGGGTCCTCTTCGGTAGCCCGCGAACGTAAATCCCTTCTGGCTGGATTTTAACGTGAAATTTATCGTAGTGCTGGTAAATTATTGTCCGTCATGGTATCCCGGAGGAACCGGGAATCTTCTAATGGCGGAGAGGCTCGCGATCGAGGGCGTGCACGCTATTAATATTTCACAAGGCTAATGTGCCTTCGATTACTTTATAAATACCCAGGGAGATATATCGATACACCTGTAGATGTTTCTATATCTGTACGTGTGGTTGGAGCGCAACGTACCAGCGACGTTTTCATAAATTTTCCAATTTCGCGGTTGCCGGTCCACGTAATCCGTCCTTTCAGTATAATCCTTGGTTTTGTATTAACCGCGGTTGGATATCAGGTCCGCGAGCCAAATTTACATTCGGAGACTGATGAGTCCTCTGAAATGTATCGCTGCACAGCATCACCAGCCACGCATTAATATTTTTTTTCTTTTCTCTTTCTTCTTCATTTCTTTCCACGACCTTTCTATATTCTCTTTTTCTACGTGCACGAAAGCTTCGAAGTCTCTCTTTCCACATTTTACCTTTACCATCATCCTCTTTGTCTCGCCGTTACCTAGTTTTCCACCCTTCTCGTTTTTCTACGTAGGTATTTCTATTTCTCTATGTTTGTTTTATTTTTTGCTAACGAGCTCCGTAAATCTTTCGATCTCCAAAGTCGGCGATAAAGCCCGGCGTAATCTCGCGTTTTATTTTCCGCCTGGACGATAAATTTATTTCCTTATCGCTTTGATCTCGAGCTTAACTCGCGTTCAAATATTTCTAGATTTTTTTCTTCCACGTTTCCTTTCGCTCGTTGTTTGCTCACTGATAAAAGGTTCACGCAATCCTCTTCGATTTTCATTGTTGACTGTCATTAGCCCTCCTTTGTATCCATTTGAAGATCACGAGGCCAAGATACGATAAGTCAGTTTTTCATAATATTCTACCTTTGTTGTCATACATTTTCAGACTGATTGTCAATTTTAGCAACATAGTTGCGACATATTTGATTGCAACGACAATGAAATTTCAAAATGTGTTATCAAACATGTACGTAATATTTTCTAAATATCGAAGCTTAAATATTAAAATGAAATATCTAAATATCAAATATCGAGCATATTGAATCTTAAAATTATTCTTTCATAAAAGACGGGAAATGTGATTTATCAGGTTTCCCACTTACGGCTTTCATTACTGTGTAATTGGGGTCGAGAAATTCTTCTCTTTTTAAATAAAAAGAACGTAATATTGGCCCGTTCGTGTCGTTGCGACGCGTTGCACCGTCACCTGTAGTTTTCACCTGTAGTAGCGTTGCTTGGCCATGCGGGCGAATTCCTGAGAAATGACACGATTATAAACGGAAAATAAATTTATTTGGCGGAATTTCAGCGGAGTAACGGTGCGCAAACTGCAGCAAGTGTAGACTGTCGGGATTGCACGTTGGTCGAGGGATGTATCAATTACGCTTAATTCGATCCACCTGACAATCGTATCTTATTCCACGCCAGGCAAATTGATCAACGCGCCATTGTTTGGCATCGTAGCTGCGTTTTCCGGAAAAACAAATCTCTTCGCCCGATACGGACGAAATTCCATGTAGAAAAGCGTTAGTAAATTCTTCCGTTATATAAAGTATGAATATTCACTCGTTTAAAGTTATTTATCATGTTGAACTATTTTTCTGCTAAAAATTATATCTATGTTATATAAATAATATTTATGAATTTATAAAAGGTTATAAATGTACCAATAATCTGAAGAAAAATTTTTTATGGAACCCTCTAGCTTTCTCTTTGTGAGAAATTTATAAGTAACCTTCAAACCAATAAATCTTGAGACTGTCAGAAATTTATGCCTAACTTTCAAGGCAATTCTTTTTCTTCTTCCCTGGTAGTTAACTTTTATGATACGTGACCTGAAAGTTACCCGCTCGTTCATCTACATTTTTTAGATATCGTTTTGTGTCCTTACTGCATCATGTTGTTGTATTGTTATATCTTTCTCCTTTCCTTGTTTCTTCTCTTTTCGCAGCAATAATTTTCACAGAAAATATGCAAAGTGTAGTAGGCGCTAATTGTGTAAATAAAACAAATTCTTACCCGAGTTTCATTCTTTTAATCATATTCATAAAAATATGATGTTACACCAATGTCCTCATATTTATAACAGCCTTGAATTCCTAATGTTCCACTTAAGAAATCGAAAATTCTAATTAATCGTAACTGTTTCCTTCACGAACAAAAATAAATAGGGCGATAAAAGGTTAAACGATTTTTCTATGATTTTACACTTGATCTCCTTCGCCATCAAAACGATCGTCTAAATCGTCTAGATCTAAATCCTATCATCGAAATCCTTTCTAAGATCGTCGTAAAAGGATATACCACAGTTGATCCTTGATGTATCGATAAAAAGCGTCATGGAATCTATGTTTTCCGTCTTACGAGGATATGGTTCGTGTGATATAGGGGTGACACTGGTCGTCATAGCCGGATTTGTCGTCGAGCTTAACGTTTCGTTCATACTTTGGGCAAGTATTTTCGCGTCAACGTGCGTGGGTCAATCGTGTGGGGCAGATTGGATGTGACATCATAAAAAGCTCAGTAGCGAACGAGCACTTACGAGCCCGTGAAAATTGTCCATCAGGCAGAATGAGAGATGTCGCGCGGAATCCGTGTCATTTTGCCCCATGAAAAACGTGACGGAACTCTTAAACGATCTGACGACGAACGTTCTCGATAGTAGTATGAAATGAATAGTCAATACGATGACCGATCTACACGGAGAGTCGAGAAAGTTGAACGAGACGTCGGCCGTCGCCATGTATCCCCGTTGCAATGGGTGATGAATCGTCCAAGTTGCCAATACGTAATTTTTCGATGGAATACGGTAGATTCTGGACGTTCTCTGGGCGTGACTTTCGGACATATTGAATGCTTCGTGTATACGAATAGTTTATAAATCGAAAGAGGAACGAGCTGTACCCATAAGAAATTCGCGCGATAAGGGTTGAAAATTGTATCAATAGGATACCTCGAACGTCGAGCAATTTTCGTGTCAGTTTTTCACGACAAGTAAACGTCCTGATTTGATATTTACTCCGTAGACAGTGCAAAGGCCGCGAGAATCTAATTTACGATGCAATCAACCCAGCAACGAAGTAAATGAATTTATAAGATACACTTTGTGCATACTTCCGATACTTCCGAACGGTTAATTTCGTGAACCTATTAACCCTAGATGACCTCGTTCGTCGTTTCGTCATTCGAAAAATCTTCCATCTGTACCATCTTTATACCGAGTATATTCGGATGATTTGAAACAACGTACCAACCAGATCGTTATTCGCGTAAAGATTGCCAAGACAAGAACCTAATTTCAAATTTCTCCAATCTGTACAATCATCATCTTTTCAAACAACTTTAAATAACATTCCAATCAGCTCAATTTCGACGTAAAGATCGCGGCTTCCAGAAATCCCATCCGGCAGTGATTTCTTCAAATTAATCCCTGCGTCGTTCCAGTGCTCTCCGCGCTGTTCCCTCGAGGCAAATTTCACGCTCGCCGGAATTCCTGCAGATCAGAGTTCTCTCTCTTTTCTACGTGCAAACTTTTGTTCCACTTATTTCTCTATTCGGCTTCTCTATTCTGTGAACGTAATGGACAGCACGTTTACAGGTCTCTCGGTTAGGTCGAGCGTGTGAAAGAGAATCGTTCGTTGCGACAAAGCCCCAATAAAGCCGGTTTCGGGCCGGTTAAATGAAAGAGATATTACGCGTTACGTATGCGGCGGCCGTAGCGGTGGAAAAAGGGGTGGGCAAGATCGACGTTGCCTTTGTGGACGGTGCCTATCGATAGCTTTGTTGGCGGTGCATTTACGAACGTCGAGTGCAGGTTCTCTCGCCTTGCAGCAACGGCGGCCGCCGCGACGTCGACCCTCGGGCGAAATGTCACGTCGGTCACACGACGTCGACGACTACCAAGCTTCGCTCGCTTACTTCTCGCCTTAGGTCCGAAAGAGAGAGAGAGAGAGAGAGAGAGAGAGAGAGAGACCGTTTCGCGAAAATTCTCGATGCAATTTTATGGCTGAACGACGCGAGACCCATACGTGAAACGGAAGCCAGGATTGCCCTGGAAAGTCGAATTGAAGATAATTCCGAACGTGTTTAACCGAATTGGATGACAATTATGAGCTTTCTTTGCTATAAATACTCTTCTTTCTTGCTAATCTTTTGTTGTTACGTGTTGCGAAGGTAAGAGGATAATTGAGTTTAAGGAAAACGGATGTGAATGGTGTTGATCGAATTTGAAAGATTTTTCCTGATTTTGACAAATAATCGATCGACTTATAATATTAATGAATTAACAAGTTGGAAAATATTTTATAATTTTATTATTTTTTGCAAAACAGGATATTCAGTAGGCTTGTAATTTGTAAAATGAACTCAAAGACATTCGATTATCAAACACGGTTCATCCAATATGGGAATTTAATACTGCTGATAATTAGAAAGGGCTGTACAAGAATCTTGAGCCTCCTAGATATTAATTGAATTATCTCACAAATGGGGCGTTATACATTCTTTCTTTCTTTTTTTTCAATTGTATTCAATTGTAACTGGTAATGGCTCGAGATATTCTTCAGACTAGCGAATAATTATTTCACCCCTTTCGTAACGAACGAGGCAATATCGTGGAGTGGTGAATTTTTACTGCTTAAAGATACTTCAGGCTGAAAAGTAAATTGCCACGGCGAATACACAGATATTCGAAGGAAGGAATATCGAGTCGTGATGCGCATCGGAAATGACCGATTACCCATCAACTGTGGTAATTACCATTGCGCAATACTCCACAGGCAGGAGTGCTTTGTTTTGTTCTGCAATATTCATAAAGCTCATCGACCCGCGGGAAGAAATTCCGCAATGAAATACAAATAACCGAACCATCGATTCGCCAATAATGAACGGCAATTTCTTCTTTCGTTCTCCAATAAGAAATTCCATCCTCGTGCCGTATTTATTCTTAAACAATCAACCCCCAACAGATTAACAAGTTCTCGGTACAAACTACCAATTCACGTTTTACCGAAACACTTTTGCGGTGAACGAGACCGCAGTTTCCACCGGCCAAGAACACCGTCCCCAACGATTCTCCTTCTTCATAAAATAGAATCAGCAAATAAAAAAAAAATGAAAAAATGAAAAAAAGAGAGACATAAAATCAAACATTAAATTAATCAGAAGTATCGAACATTGCAGGGCAGGACTAACAGGGGAGGTTACGTTAAAAGGGAAAATATCGCCGGGACAAGAACCGTATACGTTTACAAGTTCCACAAAGGGGCAGCAGGAGGGTGGAGGACATCGATTTTCAGCCTTGAATTTACGATCCGCAACGGCGCTACTTTTCTGCGGTTCGTTCGTCACCCACCCTTCCGTTCTCTTTCACTCCGTTGTTTTTCCTATTCTCTCATTTTTTTTTCTTCGGGGAATCGTGTTGCCCGACGTGGACACACACAAAGTGGCAGGATGGATACACGCGAGACCAAGACAATACGCAACCCTTCGGCATATGTCGAAGAAAAGAGACAGATAAAAAAAGAGAAAAGGATAGAATAGAAGAGGATAGAAAGGAAGGGAAGAAAGGAAAAATGGCCCGGGTAAATTCGACGGAATATCGAGTTGGCAGATATCAATGGGAAGGACGGCCACGTGTGTCCGTGGACGGGGTCGAAACTCGGCCCAGATTCGGAATGTGGGTCGGGTCAGCTGCATCCGTGCATCCCCCGGGGTATGGCCGGGTGCTGCAAAGCGCAGCACGTATTCGATGCACTTGCAGGCTCGGGGCACGGTCATACGTGACAGCCGCAGCTGACCGTCACGCGTCGAATTTGAATTGATAATTCGCGTAATTTCTGACCGAGCCCTGTTGGCATAAGGCTGTAATAACGGGACGAACAATTAATTACGGAGTCGCGGCCTGAGCCGTTCTTTGACGTATAAACCGCTTGTCTGTTCGCTTGACGATGATGGGTTGACCGTTTTGAGCTTTCACGGATGACGTGTGTGCGTGCGAGTATACGTGGTATACACGCGTGTTTGTGACACCGGTGGAAATTGTTTATCGTGCAGATCGAGAGTGCCGCTATTGATTGTCAAGATGTGTCTCGTTCGGAAGATTTCTTTTGTTCGCCGATTTTTGCAACGAGAAGAAAGATATTCTCCTTTTGTCCCGTTTTGCATTGATATTTTCAGGAAGTAATACTCTTTTTCGGTTTTGTTTAATGCTAAATTCGTTTATCAGCTAGTTAAACGAAGATTACCGTAATGTTGTACCGAAACGTTATACGTAATTTGTATTTAATGATCTATTGAAGAACCGCTATTGAAGAATCGAAGCTGTGGACAAAGTAAAAATGAAACTTTATCCAACCTGTCTTCGATCAAAAGGAATCACAATTGGTGTCACTGGCCTGATTCGATGCTAATCAGTTTTCTTAACAAAACATTTACAATGATTCTATCAACTTTATCTGCTCAGTTTACCCTTTTCTCTGTTATAAAATACTTGAAATTTTAGAAGAATATTTCTAATGTCTGAATTATGAAAACAAAAGTTTAAAACAGCAATGAAAAATAGAAGATACGGTATGATTATACATACGATATAGTTGGAATAGACATTTTTGTAATTGTTCAGAGGTAATGTGCAACCAAGTTGATACTACGAATTCTGTAGCCAAATAGGACTACGAATTTTTAAACACTTACTTATTCGAATAAAATTTCCCTACTTATAGGATGCGCAAAACCTTTTTCGATTCGACTATATATGTGACAATGCCCGGAGCACTCTATATACGTCTATCGTTAACCATGGAGGATATAATTCACGGACAAAATAAAATCCACTTGTAATCGTTAAATTGACGATGGTTTGGGGAAAAGTTTGTGAAAAGGGTTAAGCAAGACACGGTTGGCGAAGCAAATCCCGTTTCCCAGCGCCTACATAAACGGAACCGTGGCGAAGGGTTGGTGGGCGGTATAAGAGAGCGAGAGGGAATCGAGGACGGCGTATCGCGGTGGAATACTGCGAGGCAGCTTCAAAAGTTGCCAGTTAAACGACGGAGTTAACTTCGTTTCGTTGTTTGCGCGAACCGCAAATTTCCTCCAGTTACTCAGACCCGGAGCCCTGGTGCCGTTATAATCACGTGGATGTACGTGTTACCGGGGCTCGAACAGCAGACAGAGAGACGAGAGAGTCACTCGGTCGTTCTCGTTTGTCCCGTTTCTACTCGTGTGACAACTTACTCCTCGCCTTGCGCTTCATTCGCGATAAAGGACAGAGAGGAAACACGGTGCAACCAGTTCCACGGCTCGGAGCTTCTATCTCACCTTGCCTGTTTCCTATACGTTACACTCTCTGTCTTACAGTCTTACGGCGGCAAGTCGCTTGAATAGAATTATATTGATAAGACAGCCGCTTTCGGGAATAATTGAATTTAGGCTAGTACACTGAATGTTCGACGGATACTGCTATCTGTTTGGTGCAACTGCTTTACGTGGTTGTTCTTCCAATAGATATCGGTTTGTTTCGTGGTTTAATTTCTGATCGAATTTTCCTTCCTCGGGTGTAAAGAAATTGTCACGTGATTAGACAAATTGTCTACAGATGATAAGAATTCTTCATGGTTGTAAACATTTCTCGTTTGGAATATTATTAAGAGAAGTATTTGCTGATAGAATAGAATTATATCGGTTGTGAAATAATTGAATCTACGATACTATTTTATGTGATTATTCTTTCCTTTTGGTTCGTGGTTTAACTTTTGATCGATTTTTGTTTTTTCGTTGGAGAAAATTGCACGAAGAAATTTTGAATTGATAAGGGAATTGTTTAGAGGCGACGAAGAGTTTTTACATTTACAATATTCTCCCTTTTTCATCTGTTAGATGCGATAATTTTACGAGGTGGTTTTTCTATTCGTGATTTATCTGGTATTTAATTTTTCATCGGTGTTTGTTCGTTAGTGGCGATTTTGAAACAAAGACGAAGAAATCGCGAAATGGAAAGACAATCGTTTATAGATGATGAAAATTTGTGACAAATGTAAGTGTTCCCGTTTAGAAAAGTAATGAAAAAGATGCTTTCGTTGAATGACTCACCTCAGGGTTGCAGATCTTGTATTTCGTGCTCCACGACCTGCCTTTGCACGGTTTCCTCCTACAGCGCCTCTGCTGTCGTGAAATCCCACCGCCGCAGCTCCTGCGAAGTAGGACGGGCATGATTAAAAAAACAACGTACGAAGAGACTAACAAGGAGCATAGGTGTAATTTTCGACGCTGGTTCTTTTCGTCGCAAAAATATCATTTTATGTAAACAAGCAAAGAATTCAGAAACCCTGTATTCTGTATTCCTCGTTGTCGCGAAGATTTGCTAATGATACAAAGTATAATTGTACTATTGCTATTAAGATGTAACAATATTATATTCTAATTTAAAGAAAAATGTATTGAACGTGAAATATACATACGTTGTCCATGTATATTTATATTATATATATTATTATTATTATTATTATTATTATTTCGTTTCTTTTACTTCGCGTATCTCGACAGTTACGAGAGAACTGGCCGGAATTAGGACACGTAAGCGGAAAATTCAAAGCACCTGGAAAAATCATACGGTTTCTTTGATCATGAATTACTCGTTTCGAGAATTTAAGTAGCACTTGTGCTTGCGGTACACACGGGTCGGTAGTTCGCAATTCTGACGTCATTACTTAAAATTTGTTTCAAACGTAGCTGTGATTTAAAAGATGAATGAACGGTATATGTATAACAGAGTATACGCATAAACGACGACGTCAATTAAACGAATAAAGGATCTTTAATTTCGCGACAACGAAACGTTTCGGGCAACTACTTCTACAAGTATCCCGTTTTCCAAACGTTCCCTCTGTTTCTTAATTTTTCATCCCTTATTTACTTACTAATTAACGGAGAGAGACGGTTGCTTCATAAAATCTTTCATAAATAAATTTGTCGAATTAATGAAATATCTTAGACAAGCTAATTCTACTTTTACTAGTAGACAAGCAAAACTATTCACAATTTTGTTCAAACAATTTGATATTCCGATAATAAAATTTATTGTAGAATTCCAAATCATCGTACTACGGGCTATGCCCGTAATTGTAGGTTAAGGGGTTAAAGAATCTTTATTGATGTAATATATCTGTCCTGAAAAATATTACTTTTGTGAAATTTTGTAAATGCATTCACCCTTAATATACATACATATTACTTACAGAATTTTGAAGATCGGTAATAGGGAGAAATGTAAGAAAATGGTAGCAATGACATCTAAAAGTGGAGAATAATCTAGCACAGAACTAACAACAATAATTAAAAGTACACAATAATCTATGTATACAAAAGTGGCAATCACAATCTATGGTAACTAAAAATGAGAAAAGTTTAAGACATGAAACATATTCGCACCTTCAATTCCCAATTTCGGACGATTGATATTTTTTCCCAAAAATTTTGAAGAATGTATCGGAATAATGAAAATTTACATTATAAGAAAATATCAATTTATCCACTATCGACAATTGGGAGAGGTACTAAATACTAAACTTCTGCGATATACACTATACGTCGTGGATTTGGCAAAAGAGAGTGGTACAAATCAGATGGTAATGCGTTGATGAAGGGAAAAAATTTTAATAAATGTATCGGGGAACGCGAACAAAGATTTAGAGGGCCGTGGCTGGCCGCGTCGAATGTACGGCACCGTACATCATACAATAAGCTTCTCCAGGAGGGCGAATGCAGTTCACCAGTCGTAAGCGTCATAAATTATTTGCTGGCGCAGTCTGGGCCGTTTCTGGTCGGCTGAAAAACGAGCTAGCCGTTCCGACGTCCGCCACCGGAACTCTACCGTTGTCGAAATGAGTTCTGAAACGTTTAACATTCCAGCGACGTAATGGCGCCGCGACGCGATACTTAGCCCTTCGATCGGTTCTATCTTGCGATAGAACACCCGCTTTATGATACCGAACAACGTCAATCTTACATTTTTGTTACAAAATGGAGGATGTTTGCTAAGTTAATTTCTTATAAATGCATAGACATCCGCAGTCTCGTGATAACCTTCTAACATTTATTACTGGTTTACGTTATAGGAAGCGATGGAAAGAGTTACAAAAATGACGCAAAAACGTGATTTGGCTTTTCATTTAGTATAATAAACATGTGATAAAGCTATGACGGTTAAAAATCAATGTAAATGCGATATAACGCAGATAAGAGAGTGATTTGCAAGAAAGTATAATCGAACGGTAGTCGTGATAGGGAAATCATGATTTATCGTTTCTTACGTCACTCAGAATAATTTCACAATCCGTTATTAATGAATAAGCTGTAGGGTCAGAAGTGATTGTCGTCAGAGACGAGGATTTCTGCGAGATGAATCAAATCTGTTTTGCCTACAGTGAACCGTAATAAAATTCCCGACAGTTGTGTAAAATATTTTGCGTATTTTCTAATATCGTTTACATTATCGTTCAGAAGAATCCGAATATTTTGATCAATTTGTAGTAATATTATGCGAATTTTACCAAAACGTCGAGATTAATAACAAGTTAATAATTGGTAGCTTTTTATCTATTAAAAAGACTCGACGACGATATGTTTGCCTATTTACTACATGTAACTTGTATTGACTTGTATTAGCGCCGGAAATGTTTCTATCAGTTTAGAAGTACGTTGACCTGTGTACTTGCTTACAATTAATCTCTCAGATAACAAAATACAATAGTTCTACAAGGCTTGATAATTACAAATTATAGATTTCTTTATTATTGTTGATTTCCAAAAATGAACTGTCATTTATTCGCAACTTTTTAATGAAATTATATTTTATAACAAATGTTTAAATGTCTGCAAAACTCAGCTATAAAGAATGAGTGTACAAATAATTACGAACGAAAGTGTATCCTATCGTATCAATCAATTAATATATCCAGTCAAATCTAAAGCGTAAAATGCTTACTTTGTACAGCTGGACCATTTGGACCAAGGTGACCATTCGCCCCACACGACGCTCTGAAAATAGAAAACAATTTGTCAGTATTTGTTTCCTTCGCGAAGCAATTTGTTAAATTTGGGACTAAATTGTACAAATGAAACGCCCATTTCCGCGGAATACATTCGATAAAACGGATGGGCACGCGTGCACGCATGTTTATCATTTATCATTTATCATTTATCACGAGAAAAATTCGACGTCCAATTATTCGGCGTAGCGAATTAATCGGAGGCTGTATTTTCTAAAACTGTCCCGTTTCTCGCGCCCATGCGTTACTTTTAACGAAATTGGAGGATCCGTCGCGAGCGAATGAATTCGTTAAAATACCGCTCGATGCACAGCAATATTCGATAGGTAATTAAATCAGCCCTCATGAAATTGTTGGACAATTAATCCGTACAACGACAAATCCCCCCATTCCGCCAGCTGCTCCCGTTTGTCAAATATTTCTTGTCTATGCTCGAGATTTACGAACAAAAACCTTTCGAAGTATGAATTTTATTCCAGTCAAGCACGAAGGCTATGTTTAATCCAAGAAATTGCTGCTTTTAGCTCGTGTGGGACAGGATGAATCGTACGTGGATGACATGACGGATGAAAGGTTTTTGTAGAGTCTTAAATTAGAGACACTGAAATCGTGAATACGATAGGATTTTAAAATATCGATAATCAAATGTTTTATGAGGTTACATGAATAAAATAATTTCCATTTTAAGAAGATTTTACGATTGTCCCTTTTGACCCTTTCCATTCCCCAATTACTATATTTTTTAACGAATTACTGACAAAACTCCTAAAGAAGGCATAATGTATTAAAATGCAAAACAAGTACATATTATATATCGTTACATAAGCAAGATATTTGCAACAAACACGTAACATATAATACGTAAATGAACCTCCATTTATCTTAACATTTTCAAAATTAGGGAGAACCATAGACGAACAATATTGTACAGGTCGTACAATATCGAATCCTAAAATTCATTTTCACGTAACAATATGTGTATAGGATTTCTAGAAATATATTTTATCGTAATAATAAGACCAGTAACGTAGATGATCCGAGATCTTTGTAGTGTTAATAAACTTCCTTCTAGATTTACCTCGTTCAAAGAAAACATAGCGCAAAAAATGGCGTACATCCGATTCGTCGTATCAAGAATTGGAGAATGTGTGTCGAGAATCGCGTATAGAGCAATGCTTGCCGATAAAAGTGGCACCGTAAGAACGGCGATATATCAAAGTATTTAGCGTTTCTCTACAGCGTGGAAACAGAAAAATCTCGTCTGCGAGGCGGACAGGAGCTGGCTTGCACATCGATATCCCTCTTGGAGCAATAAGTTCACCGTGAGACGTGATAAAAATTTCGGCGCTTGTATATCGTAATGCTCGGCACGTTCGTAGCCGAACCGAGCGGATTTCGAAAATTCACTTTTACCAGTCGGCTCGAGGCTCGTCGAGCTGAATTCCAGGCTGGATATTTCGCGATGGCGAGCAGTTGCTGCGATCATCGCTTCAGAATCTGCAGAAAATAAATCGGGAAGGTCGGTGAAGCATTCTAACGTGTTAAACGACACCTGATTCGATTCTTTTTTTTTCTAAAAATAATCAACTTTGCGCAAAGTCGCAATTTTTTCATATTGAGATTGAAAGAATCGTTGGGAAAAATATCGGTGATTCAATATCGTAGCGAGCCGTGTCATCGTCCGCTTTATGTTGCGTTACATAGAAATTCTGTGGAACGTATTGTTAGCTTTTCCACTTGTTTCCCATTTCGAAGTAGAACATACGCGTGTCACGTTTCTCGATCGCGGAGGGCTTAACAAATACGAGCCCGTTCATCCTTTTCCTTTCGTAACGAAGTTCGTTTAGTTATTGCCCTCAATTGTTTCGGGGCGGACGGTTTTCAATTTTTGAGGAATGCTTGTGCACCTCCTGTACATCGTATCGTCCTGTAATTTCTACCTCCCCCCCCCCTCTCTCGCCCTATTTCCAACAAGAAATTCGAAACCATATACACGGCCCTCAGATATCTACACGATTACAAAGAAACAAATAAAAACTCTATTACAATTTTCCGTACTAAATTTGATAAAGAAGATTATTAACGTAACCGTGGGGTATCAATTCGAGAGTAGAGATATCGTAGATGATATCAAATATTGTGCCGATAACCTTCACCTGTCACAGTTATTATTCAGGTTATCGCGATTACAATTATCGAACAGGATTATGCGTACTATCCCGTTGAATTATATTATATTAATCGATCTCGATCGAAGAAATCTGTGGTTAATCAACCGCATTGTAGCGTATCACGGACACAATTATTAAAATTTTCGTGGTTCGAGGCACGAACGTTGCTCGAATAAAATATAGAATATCTTGCCGATGATTTTCCCTCGATCGTTCGCTCTCTTTAGCTGAGCTACCCGATAATGAGCTGTTGTATCGGCTTTCGACCGAGAGAAAGAGCAGTAAGGGACCGACAATTAATCCTTTTTATCCGACTACCGCCCTGAGCGCGAGCGGGGAACAGTGGATCAACGAAAAGGAGGACATCGTGAAGAAAAAGAGGAATAGAGAACAGAGGGATGAAAGAGAATAAGGGAAAGATCGAAGAGCTGAAACTCTATAAAAAATAATTCAACGAGAAAGGGAAGTTATGGAAAAAGAAAGTTAAAAGAGTGATAGACGGGAGAACAAAAGTAATGGAGGGGCTGAAAGTATTATATATAGATTCCCCCGTGTAACGTCAAACGCTGAAATTTATTGCAATTTATTTTTAGAGAGTCTGTTACTCTCTTCCTCTGTGTTTATCTTTATTATATCATTTTGTTTCTTTTGTTTGCTAGTATATGTAGGTTGATTACATTGCCTGTTTCCCGACACGTTTAATCCTGACGCGAATACGGCGATCAAGTGTAATGGGCGATAATTTCACGCTCGAGTAAATTATAATGGCGCAAATTTGAGTGGCTGAGCTTGGTTCACGTTCTCTTTATTTTTCTGCTAGTCGAGTCACTGTTTCCTACTCTATTTTATGATTCCTTTGTATAACTAATTATACGCAATCAATTTGTTGATCATAAATAAACTAGATAACACAAGGATGAAATCATCTTTTTTCACGCTTATTTATAATAATACTCGAAACATCCACGTTGGATTCTTTCTTGCCTACAGGCTTCAACTATATTCATTTACTGTTTAATCACTTTGACAGTGATCTAGGTATTTGCAATTCCTCTAAAGTTGACAATATTTTTCCTCGGATATCATTTGGAGTAAAAACATTAAAAAGGAGGAATTCCGACGACTCTTTACATGAAAAATGCTCTTTATTCTCTTCAAAATGCTCTTTATTTGCTCACGGCATAACCGTGTCAATTATAGCGAAAGAAACAAGCGTGGAAGCAATCCCATCTCGATTTATCTCCGAAGGACACGCGCGCAATTGACGAGAAACGTGGAATATCTCGGAAAAAATACGGCGGATATTTTTTAACGGTATTTTCGCTTTTTTTTGTTTCGTTCTCGTTTGCTTCATCGTCGAATTTTCGCGACACGAGATCGCTTTTCGTAGAAAATAATTGAAGCATCGATCTGGACGTCGCAACAGGACGATACGCCGGCTCTCGAAAACGGTCGCCTCGTTTATCTTCCCTCTCGGGTTGGTCGGTGCCGCGTTATTTCGCGAGAGGACGCAAAGTTTGTACGGGTGCAACGAGGCGACGCGGTGACAGCAGTCGCGGGTACGTGGCGCGTTAACATTCGCGGAGTTGGTTCATTAAAAAAGCGTGGAACAAGCTCCAGGGCGCGCTCATTTGTTAAAAGTTCGCGGGCTTGTTCGCTGTTTGAATCGTTGATTAAAGAAGTGGCGGTCTCCCGTCTCATTTTTTATGCGTTTTCCCTTTTCCCCGTACTTTCGTACGTTTCTTCTACCTACCTTCCTTTTTTATTCTTTTATTTTTCTTTTTTTTTTTTTTTTTAACAGAACTTGTACCATTTGAACAGTTTGAAGAGTAATTTAGGATGATAACGATATATATTTAACGGATGAATTTTGATGTTCTGTCTGTTGTTAGGGAGTTGTAGCTTGGAAATATGAATTTTTTCTTCCTTTTTCAAAGTAATTTAATTCGTGCAATGTGAATCTAATCTGGTATCTTAGGTAGGAATTTCTCCCCTTTGAGCAATCGAGCGCAATTCACGGTTATTGAAGATGAATGAGCCAAAGATGAGTTACTAACGTCCTATTTGCTACCTAAATACAGCAATTATTGTCTACTAGGTTACTGTCGTCGGTAAATCAGCATGCGTTAATCCTTGTCCTCGCTATTACACGGTGCATTGATCGTGAAGAGCGTATTCTTACTTGTCCGAGCAAGCGTTTACAGCCTATTGCGAAACTTTGCGCTTTTATACCTTTGCTAGATCCAAATATACCCATTGAGCTTTTCCAAGGCTAGTATTAATAAATAAACAATTGCCCATTTTAATGGATCATCTACAAGAAATATTACTTTTAGCTTTCGAAAATCAGAATAATACTTCTACATTTTCAATCGTTGGAATACTATGTTTCATTATATCGATCTCTAAATGAATAAACATACCATTGAAATAACCAAATGAATAAACGGTAAGATGTAACAATTTCTAATGAATCAACGACAACGGAAATCTTCCAATGACCTACCATTGTGAGACCAAAAGGCAACTTCTAGATTTTCAATCGACTCACAAATAACTTATAATCGCTATATCCTATTATGTTTATTGACTCTTCGTGCGAAGAAGCTACCAACGAGTCGATTTCCTCTCGAATTGTACCGGTTCCCAGAAGAACGTTGTAGAGTTTCTCGACCGAAGAGATCCATGGCGAATGTCCAGGAGTTGGATCGTTTCGGTGAGATTTGTCTGGCCGATCATCGGTCCTACGGGGTATAGGAAGCGAGTGCAATGGCGGGAAGGAAAGTGGCTAGCATGGTGCGGCACATATATGTATAGGGCGGTGCGAAAGCCCGCATTGCGGAATGAGAGATCGCCTATCGGCCTATTGGCTTGTCCTCTCTGCTCGTTTATTTCCATCTTCCTCCCCTCTCCACCCTTTCCGGTTTCTCCCGTTGGTATCCGGTTGTACGACCCTGTATCCGTCTCTGTCTGCCACTCAACACTCCTCTTTCGTTGCCAATTTGCGACGAGATTCACAGCTGGAGGCGATAGCGACGCGTGCGTGTCAGATAAGAATCGCTTTTGCACCCTGGGCCCCGTGGTCCAGTCCCGTTCGATCCCATAAATCGAACGATTCGATCGTCGCTCGGAAGATTTAACGGCGACGAAAGCCCGGCTCGCAGTAAATGTCAACTGATTTTCCTAGATTCTTTATAGGCGAGCCACGATAAGCGCCATTGCTTTTTTCTGCGTTGATTTAACCAGAGATGTCTGCTTTCGAAATTGAGAAGTTGAAACAATCGAACGATGTTGGTAGAGAGAAATATAAAGAAACGATATTTGTTCAGTAAAAAGGGATACACACTGTCAGACACATAGAAATATAAGGATATCCGTTGGTTACATTTATTGGAAGACTCTAACAAACGTTATTTTGTTCGGTATTTTACGTTATAGGGCACATATGATGCAAATGGAATAACTAGAAAATAAAAGAAATAAAAACCATTCAATTTACACTAAATATGAATGTGTGTCGTCGAATATTTATCGTCGACACTATGTAATAGAAATATGGCAGAAAGTCGTGCGCTAAGATAATTTATTTTACCTTTTGGATTGTGTTGGATTAGAGAAATGCGTTTTTTATTTCTACTGGAAATTTTCACTTCTGACACATACATCGTTTATCGTTTCAACTCCTTCGTCGGAATACTTTCCTTGTGAAATTATAATATTGATAAAGAACATTTTCATCGAAAATTCTATTTCATTACGAAATAGAACCGCTTATAGTAATGTTGTGTACAAAGCAAGTTCTTAACCAGCTTTGTGAAACTACTTTGTGAAATTACTTTGTGAAAATTCGCGATTCTTCTCACAAATACAACATTTCGATGTTTCTAAATTCATAATTGTACTTCCGCTTGTTAGTTCCGAGTAAGAAACATTAGCATAAATAAAGAGAACGTCCCTTATTCCCGCATTTCAAACTACTTCAACTTCCATAATATCATAATACCATTTGCTAATTGAAATTTAACTTTCCCCTCTGATCCTCATCGTTAATACATTCGTTTGATATTTACTTCTATAAACACGTGTGTTTAAGTTGTTGGCTAAGTTTCAGACGATTTCAATGAAAATGTCTGACGATGAATTAGTGGTAACGACTGCGTTAATTCAACGATTAATGGGCAATTTTCTGAAGCTGGAAGTGTGGTTACTTCGAGTAAGCGCAAATATTGGTCTTCTTTGCATATTGCGCCTGTGTAGGGGATGTGGTCACAGTTTCGAGTCTGTTTGTCGCGATTCCGCGAATATTTATGCATACGAATCTTCGCGGTCGCGTGCAATCGCGCTCGCTTAGTTTTGCGCCTGTCGTTCGACAATTTTGCATATGCATGCGTAAACGCGCGCTACTCTGCGTGTTAAATATGCTTCTACGTGCAGTTGTTATTTATATAGGGAACTCGTTAGGCGGTTCTCTCTGTTTCTATTATTTCGTGTGTCTCACTGATAACGATTTCATAACGAAAATTCTTATTCCTTCAATTTTCAAGTCATAAAATTGAAATTTACGAGAATAATTACAAAGTTTATACGAGGGAACTTGAAAACTCTTCGTTACAACTGAAAAATTCGACAAATGAAGCCTAAGTTTAGGATATGTTTATTGAATTTTCGTTGCTGTTGGACGATACATCTGGGTCGATAAAAAATGGTTATTTCGAATTAGTATTTTCAAACATAAGTCGTACGTATTCGACGGGTTTGCTTGAGAATTCCGAGACTGAAATAACTCCGGAAGAGTAAACAAAATATTTGTGTATTCTCCAATTAGCAAAATTGCCTGCGAAATTTGCCAAGGTTCTGACGACTGTGCTACCATTTTAATTGTAAAAGCTTATAGAATGTCCATTTTCAAATTTCCATAAAATTAGCAGGCACGAATATATTTTAAAGAGATGAATTTAATTTACAGAATGTTTAAGCAAATTTAATTTGGATAGTTACGTACATGTAGGTAGATATATGGAAACTAAAATTGAGAAGAATCGATCGACAAAACCACAAGGGGTTAAAGTGTCTCAGCGAAGTAATCTTCGTGTCGTCCACGTATCCTCGGAAATTCTGGAATTTAAATTCTTCATTCCCCCGTGTCGTGGATTCGATGTAACGTTAAAACTCCCTTAGCGGGTTCGGGGTGGTTAGACCGAAGCAGTCTCGTCCGAGACGCCGCGCCATGTTGCCGTTAGACGTAATTCAAATTCCGGTGAATTTCAAGCGGAACCGAATGCGATAGCGAGGACCGTTTAAACTCCGCTTTGCTCCGAGCTGATCTCCACGCGACGAAATGACTTCACGCATTCGCGGCCGCTCTTCAAAGCATTCCGCTAATTTACATGCATACAAGCCTATATCGAGGTCGACTCGGGGACTTTAATAAAATCAAGCAGAACGAAGATAAAAGCATGGATGGAAGGGTTGCGAGAGAGGGATCGAAAGACAGAGATGGGTAGAGAAAGGAAAGCGTGTTGCCAGAGAGTAACGGGCCAGCTATTCCCAATTCCCACCCAATCTAAAATCAATCTTAGTTCGTGCTCTTAGACGAACTGGAAGTAGGATTCTAAAGGGAGCCGCGAGGGGATGAAACGAGGGTGAGGTTCGACCGATCACTTTTAAGCAGGCTTGCAAGTCTGCATTATTCAAACTCCACCGCCAACCGAACTAGAGTTCCACTGCCACCCTCTAAAGAACCCCCTTGTGCCTTTCTCTACGAGACTAACCCCTTCCTGCCCCCTCCATCTTTTTCTATTCTACACCGCTTCATCCGATTTCTCTTGCTTTTCTATCCATTTTCGTTTCAGTTACGCGCGAGGCCGCCCGTTTTTAATTGTTATTCCCACTTTGTTAACGCTTTCGTAATTTTAGTATTTTTACTTGAAGAATGAATTTATTATATAAATGGTCTGCAATTCTCAACCTATCTGTTCCCTAGAGCATTGTTTCGAGTATTGGAAGGATTGCAGGATTCGAGATTCGGGAGTGTTCAAAGAATTAAAATTCATGACAAACAATTTAAAGATTGGCAATCAATTTTACGTTACTGAAGCTGTCCTTTTACTTAGTTGTGCCATTAAACATGTACTCTTGCACCGGATGTTTGAATAAATATTTCATTTAATTAAGTATCTGTCTACTTTATTCTTAAATATTTCATACATTTGTCATCTATTTTTGGAAAACTTCTATCCGTGAATCTAACAAATCGTTCCTGTAAAAAGTGGAGATCTGACTTGTTACGCCACGAGGCTTACCACAGGCTGTATTTTCTAGCCGTCGCTCGCGGTCCTACAGCGTCGCAGGCAGACCGTCTTATCTGCCCGCCGGATCATATACAATGTATCGACGAGAGCATAGTTGTCGCCAAGCAGCGAGCTCTAGAAACGTTGATTTTTGATCGTTACGTTTTTCACACAAGAAGAGGCATACGTGATCATAGGCGCGAGCGGTGGCGTGACTCGACCATAGTGGGGGTCGTCTTCCAAATGAGACAAAGGAATAATCGAAGGGCGATCAGTTCCTTCTGACGAGTCCAATGTCACGACCGGCATACTTCAAATCCGACGGACTGACGATAGAGATAAAGATGTGGCGGCACTCGGCGACAATGTATAT